>NC_059430.1:24604547-24908086 GCF_021028975.2 Sphaerodactylus townsendi
TTGTGCTTCCAGAAGATCAGCAAAAGCAGGATGGCTGCAGCCCATCAGGGTTTGATAATACTTGGTATATGTGGCCGAGGTCTGGTGGATCTTGTTCCTAACGTTTTGCCTGCATCTGTGGCTGGCATCTTCAGACGTGTATCACAGAGGGAAGTCTGTTACGCACTGTGTCCACCAGATCATGGCCACACAGCCCGGAAAACCCACCAGAACCAGTTGAATCCGGCTGTGAAAGCCTTGGTATATATGGTTTGCTGGGATCATAATATATGAAATACAATAGTTCCATCTCCTAAATAAATCAATCTCCGCTCCTAAAGAAACCTACTCTGGACCCAGAAGAACTACTGTCCAGCCTCAATTGTATCATCTTTGAGCAAGAATAACTGAACAAGTGGTGGGCTGGCCAACATCAGAGTTTTCTGCATGATGGATTTTTTGGATCCATGTGCTGGGAGACAGACAGGGGTGTGACCCTGTTGATTCTCCTGGACCTCTCAGCAGCTTTTGATATTATCAATCACAGTATCCTTCTGGATTGCCTTTTGAGATTGGAAGGCACTGTTCTGCAGTAGTTCTGGTCCTACCTTGAGGGAAGCCTTCAGAGTGCAGTGCTGAGAGACTGCTGCTCTGCCCTTTTGCCTTTGGCCTACAGGTCCCCCCGTGCTCTTCAACATTTATGCAAAGCCACTGGAAGCAGTCATCTGGAAATTTTGACTGAGTTGCCACCAACATGCAGATGACGCTCAGTTCTATTTCATGCTACCAGGAGATCCCAGGGAGGATGTATGAAATGTGAACAGGTGCATGGGGACAGTTTGGGAATGAATGAAGGGTGAAAAGCTGAAACTTAATTCAATTACAGGTGCTGGAATTGTCCTTTAAAGCTTGGTACGGCCTGGGACTTAAGGACTGCCTTCTCCTATATGAACTTACCCACTAGCTTTGGTCATCTTTAGAGGCCACTGCCATCTGAGGCTCAATGAGCGGTGACCCAAGAAAGGGCTTTCACAGTTGTAGCATTAAAACTTTGAAATACTCTTCTGAGGCAGATTCATCTGTCTTTCTTTGTAAGTATCTTCCACAGTAGGTGAAGATTTTTTAGTTTCATTTGGCATACCGCCAGTAGCAGTTATTGGCTCTTCAGGTATTGTTATGAGTTTTTATTGAATTATTTTCCAATTTTAAATGTTTATAATTGTTCAAATGTTTTACTGTTTTTTATATGCGCCGCCATGGAAACCCTAAACTGGGTGGAAAGGCAACGTGAAAAGGTTTTCAATAAATAAAATACCTCTGAAGAATAAACAACACAACAACTTGGTGATTAATGCACTTTAAAAACATGGGATAAAATCATGAAACATTCATTCATTTAAACTATTTATCTGCTAGTCTTTCTCTCAAGCATCTCAGAAACAAAGATAGGTAAAATAAAAGCAACCTGAAAAGATAAAAATTAAAACAACAGATATAAGACATTTTTAAAAACTCTAAAAGCACTTTATGCCCTACACCAGCAGGGTATTTCTGTTCCACACGTGCTCTGGCTGCCTCCAATGATCTCTAGGATAACTCTGTTTTGCAGCTTTGCTGGAAGGCCTAGAGGTTGGAGACCCCCTACAATGACTTCTTCCAGGAGGCTGTTCCAAACATAGTTGATCTTAGCCAAAAGGCTAAAGAACTGTTGTTATGGTAAAGAGGTGACAAGATGGTGACAGATGAGTAGCTTCGCTTAGTTTTTTATTACATTTTTAACTGATTAGACTACCTTATCTGCCTTGGATTCCTAGATATTTCGATTTATTGGGCTATCTGCATCTTTATACTTTGAATGCTGGCTGGACTGCCTGGTGAAATCAGTAGGTTTTGCAGCTGTAAAATCAGTAGATTTTTATAGCCGCTTATACAGGAAAGCTTGGGCCCAGATTGTTGCCAAATATGCCTTAGACCAGTTAGGTACTGCCAGTAGAACTTGCTGGGAAGAATGAAGCTGCAGAGAAAGGCTGTCTTTCAATTAATTGGGAACAAGAGCCCCAGATCTTGAAGGGTTTCAAAGTTCCAATTACTGTGTTTTTATGTTGACTTTTTTACAATTTTTATGTATGATTGTATAGTTTTTCATGATGGATGCAAATAATAAACTACATATTAATGTTGCTGAGTGCTAAAACTGGGTTACTAGAGGACATTGGTCCTGAGCAGAAAAGTAGAGATGTTTTAATCTTCCAACACAAACACTCAGTGTTGGCAATTCTGCTTGCTATTAACCACATCTCCTATATGTAAACTTCTGGAAAATAAGGAACAAATTCCCATCCCATAGACAACAAACCTATGAATAAACCAATAATTTATCTTAACTAAAATGCCTTAATCCCAAATATAACTCTTATAATTGATAGCTTTGGAAATTTCACGATTGGTAAATACTCCAATGCTCCAGGAGCAAGTAAAATGCTGACCTTGTTGGCATTTTGGCAGGTAAATGCAGAAAATTATCTAGACCAGCCAGACAACTTTCTCCGAGGTTGCCCCTTGCAGTGAAAAATAGCCGGCCTAGACTTCCTTCCCCACTCCAAATTCTGATGAGAATTCCATACATGACAGTTCATGGAAATGAGCAAGGACAGGACACAGTAAGAGGCCATTTGAGGGTACAGGTGATGACAAGCTCTTAATAGATGTCACAGGAAGAGAAGGACTCAATGTCTCCGGCAAGCAGTGATTTATATGGCATTTTTGTGCTGTAAAGAATGGGGGCAATCAAAGTGTGCCTGTCACGTGGGCAGCCACTAACAAGATAGGCACAATGGATTTTCATTCTTCTCTGTAACCAGATTTCTGAAGTTACCCTAATATGGTTTCAGTAATATTTAAGTATCTTCCATGGACCAAATAATGCTGTGCTCTGTTTGCTCTACAATACTGCTCTTCCTCACATTTCTAAAGCTGGATATATATAAAAAAAGTGACAGTAGCCTCTTAAAATGCCACCATATAGAAGTTGCTCCATTTGGCAGGTGGGAACTGCCAGCAGAACATCCTGGGAAGAATGAAGCTGCTGCTATAGAACATGCAGAGATGTGGCAAGCTGTGCGTGCGCGCCCCGTAGATTTGCAAACAATATTGCTTCTCTAATTTCACACTTTTTATTATACTTTGTTCGGAATTTTATTACAAACTGGGCTATAAGCACTGCATAGTTTAAAGGGTGGTAAATTTAATCAGCAGATATTTATGACAGAGCTCATGAATCTGTGATTAAAATATGCTGGTAGCTTGCATTGGGGAAATGGAGGCAGAGCTACTGTTAGCCCAGGAAAAACTGCTTCTTGTTGAGAAAGGTGGTGGTCAGAATATGATGTTCCGGGCTTTGCATAAGCGCATAATTGTAGAACAGCACCTTTCCAGTATCTCCCATTATATTCACTCTCTGTTAAATTCAATGAATCCCTCCTTTTTACACTTTTCACCAAGTGCATCTTTTCTTTGAGCATCTTTAACGTTATGGAGAACTTTTCTACTCTGCAAATAAGATGTTACTTCACCCCCATTAGTGAAGTTGTGTAAACAGCAAAAACAAACAGAAGTGCTGGGGGGCGGGGGGGAGTATAATGCTTGGAAAGGTATAATGGAGCACAGACCCCAAAGAGCCTGGAACAAAGGGGAAATGGAGCTCTCAAGCCCTTTAATCACCCTGCTGGCACTTGAATCATTAATCCACCTGCATTTTGAAATAGCTCCACAAACTCCAAACAAAAATGTTAAAAAGAAAAGTAGTTCAGGTCACAGAAACCTGATATGAGTGACACTTAAAGTCGTCTTTTTTCATGATTATGGCAGGAACTTAGCCCTGGTTCCATTTTAAGGGACAGGTTTCTGAATAGTTGTCAGATGAACAAGACAAATCAACAAATTTCACACAACCAAAGGCACTAACTCTTGGAAACAAACAAAACAATTACTCCCACATGCAGTCTCTCTCATATGCAAAGAGTGCACATATAACTTCCCCAAGCAATCCATTACACAACAGTCTCCGATGACAGTACAGATACAAATACACAAGAAAGGTTGAATAGAAATGTAGTCCTAAACAGTAGTCCTAATAGGAGATTCTTGGAACGTTTTTAATACATAGCACATCCTCAAAAGAGCAATTAAATTATTTGACCAGTTTTAAACACTACATAATGATATTATGTGTGTGAGAGGGAGAGCACAACAGCAAGCATCCATAGAGGTTTATGAGTTTCTTCTGATGTTATTATGTAATACTCTTGGGAGAGCACTGGCACGATACTTTCTTGATAAAAACTACTGTATCAGAAGTACTCACACCTGGATACTGACTCAGACAATGGCATATTTTCCATCATGAAAAGGTAATGAAAAGGAGCAGCGGTGGCAAAGTGGTTAAGAGCAGGTGTACTCTAATCTGGAGGAACCGGGTTTGATTCCCCACTCTGCCACCTGAGCTGTGGAGGCTTATCCGGGGAATTCAGATTAGCCTGTACATTCCAACACACGCCAGCTGGGTGACCTTGGGCTAGTCACAGTTCTTCTGAGCTCTCTCAGCACCACCCACCTCACAGGGTGTTTGTTGTGAGGGAGGGAAGGGTAAGGAGTTTGTAAGCCCCTTTGAATCTCCTATAGAAGAGAAAGGGGGGAAATAAATCCAACTCTTCTTTTAATATGAAAGCGAGAGGAACATCATCAAGTGAGACTATGAGAATTTTGATTACATCACTTCTGGGTGTGGAGGTTTGTAAAATATGCAAGGCCCTAAAAGACATAATTGTAAATTAAATATAAGCACAATTCAATGGGAGGGCAAACTGACTAGGGGACTGGCACGAGATTCCGCTGAAGTGTCTGCCCCCTCTGCCGGCACAAGGGGCACCCTCACTGGTGGAGGTGGCAAAGGCGTGGCAGCCGCCCACCGCACAGTTCTGTGGTGGCAAAACTGTAAAGCTGGGGCCACCGCAGAGGAACACTAGTATCCAATTGTATGCTGGCGCAGGAGGGGCCAGGCCGGGGCATTTCCAATGTTAGTTGGCTAATGTTAGTTTGCAACCAGGTATGCTGTGGCCTGGGGCTCGGAGTAACTCCATTTAATCCTATGGAGGGCTTTCTGGTGGTAGGGTTTTTCTTGCCTCCCCATGCCACTGGAAAGCTCTCTGGAGGTGGGAGGTTGACATGGCAGAGATGCCATCCCCAGTTGCCTTGGACTTTGGACTGGGGCTGCCCAGTTGATGAATATAGTATATAGAACACAACATTTTCTGGTAACTTCTGGATTTTACTATGAACATGGGAACTTGTTAATTAAGGTACACAGATGGTACTACTTTCAGTTCATTAACTGATGATTCTGAGATATTCAAGTCACAGTATCTCTTAGACTACAGAACATAATGCCAGCACTGCAAGTTAGAGAGCTTCTATAGGTTTGTTTACCTCAGTTTTAAAAGGAGAGATAAAAGGGTCACACCAGAACAAAAAATAAAAAATAATGCCAAAGCCGATTGTAGAAAATAGGTAAAATATATTTTATTATTCTGTCTCAGCCCAAAGGCTTTTTAAGGAAAATCTGTTAGTTTTTCAGTAGTTTTTCAAAGAAGAGTATCATTTGAAAAACCACTGCCAGACAAACAGATTCCCCTGAAAAAGCCTTTTGGATGAAACACATAGGAAATATTAACTAATAAAATATATTTTTACCTATTTCCATCATCGGTCTTGGCCTAATTTTTTATTACCTCAGTTCTAAGCAGGTGAGCAAAAAATTAACTCTGGCGCAAAGCACTGACTTCCTTTAAATTTTGTTCAACAACTGTTTGTCAGAAATGAAATGCTTTTCTACAGCTTTTCCCTTCACCAACTCATACCATCCTTCCCAGGGAGAAATAATGCATATAGGTATTTCTGAAACTCTCACACTGCAAATTTCCTCCCAGGATTACTAATTCCAGGCAGCCTTCTCGTTGTTGCAACATGGCACTAATGTGTTTACTTTACGCAGCTGTTCCAGTTTAGATCTGTGTAAATCATAAAGGCAGCTGCACATGTACAGTTTGCCACACTACATTAGCATTCTACTGCTTTTATCTACATTATTTTTTTCCATTTAGGTAAGCTACAGCATGAGAGATTGTATACACTGAATCATAGCTCAATTGTGTGTGTGTGTGTGTGTGTGTGTGTGTGTGTGTGTGTGTGTGTGTGTATACATGGCAAGTAATTGCAGATTCAACATGCTTTGTTTTCCATTCAATTAAAGGAAGACATTAATCTGAAAGCTAAACAATGTGAGTTGCATCTGAACTTTTAAAAAAAACCAAATGCCCATCCACCTGGGATCCTTCCATTAGCTAAAAGGAATGCAAATCCCATGGTGTGCCCAATGACATGCTGCAAGCCACACACTTGCTTAGGTACAGACTTTACTTAAGATAGTAGGGGGAGATTATTATAAGAATACAAAGAACAGAAAACTGCAGTAAGAGCTAATTGTGCCAGTTCTGTTTCAGAAATCAATTACAGGAATTTTCCAGGTATGATCTTAAGACAGGTGCAATGGAACATGGGACAGAATTACACCATTCCAAAGTAGAAAGGATGGAAATATGTCTACCCATCTTAAGTGGGCTTCAGTAAGTGCACCAATTCATTTCAGATAGTGTAGCATTCTGTGCTACTTTCAAATACATGGATGTATTCTCATGAGCCACGCTGTGTTGAAGAAATATGGAAATATAATGCCAGAGACTTCTCTGAAAGAAGACTCGTTTGTTAAAGACAAACATGTGTATTATAATTTCTTTTTGAAGAAACAGTTGCACCCATGAATCATACCCATGTCAGAACATATGTCAACATTTAATGAGAAGCAGCCCTCCTTTCACAATCAAAGTAATGTAAACCCCTTTCCTCCTGTCCTGCCCCCCCCCCCCCGCCCCCAACCAAGTGGGATGAACAGCTATAAAATGAGGTTCAACTTCTCCTGGAATTTTCCCAATATAAATTGATGGCATTTAACATTGCTAATGCTTTTATAATCTCTTGTAGGGGCTTTTTAAAAACAGTCAACCTAATGGTATTTATTTTACAAAGGAAGAATGAAAGAATACAAAAGCATAAGTTCACTCAACTAAATCTTCCTAAACATCTTGTATCATTTTTAATGTAAGATCATATAAGATTAAACCCACTAAAAGGCACACATTCAACGGGCAAAACATATCCGGGAACAAATGTGGTCAAGGTACAAAAAGATACTATCGTACAATACATCGCTGCCAGGCCAGTTAAAATTGTCATAGGTTAGAACAGTGGTTCTCAACCTGGGGGTCGAACGACCCTTTCACAGGGGTCGCCTAAGACTCTCTGCATCAGTGATCTCCGTGTGTAAAATGGATAAATGTTAGGGTTGAGGATCACTACAACATGAAGAACTGTATTAAAGGGTCACGGCATTAGGAAGGTTGAGAACCACTGGGTTAGAACATAATGTCTTTGTACTCCAGTTGAAAAAAAGTTTTATATTATTTTTACTGGGAAATTGGGTCTGTTTCTAAAAATGTGTGCATCAATAAAGTATGGGGTTATAATTAACAAAAAAACGGAATGAACTCAACTGTCTGAAAAGAAATATAAATGGTTAACACCTAATATTTTTTCATATTACGAAAGGGCTTATTTTATTGAGGTCTCTGCGCCATTATGTGTTTTACAATGTTTTGTCTTTTCATTTAAACCACAGAGGGAAAAGGTATGTTCATTGCTCAGAAAATCCCCCAAAGGATCATTCATTCATCACCTTGGAATTGTAATGAATTTTATAAATTACTACACATCTAGTAAATTAAAGTCGGCATTGCTCCCTGTGTTATCTTAAGATTGCTCTTGCCCAGATATTTTTCTGAATATTCAGTAGCGGTAGCATGACAAAAATGCAACATTTGTGAAAAAATACACCAAACCACATGATCATCTTAACATTCAATTAAATAATTGCATGAAGCTACGTTTGCTAAGTTCCAGAAAGAACTTGGCATGAGAGGACAAAAAGACTACTTGTTTCATGCTAAGTTATCAGAAAAGAAAAAAGAGAGGAGAATGCAAGAGCAAGATAAGGGCCTCTGGCTTCTGCAGGAGAATGAAGGTTTTTTTACAGCTTGACATTCAGGGCTTCTAGCCAGGCAGATCCAGCTCTGTGAACAAGACAGCGCTGGCAATGAAGTGCCACAGTGATAAGAGCCACTGAGGAAGAGTAAGTGGTGATCATGTTGGACAACTGTGCAAGTTTAGCAACTCTATTTTTCTCACTTCTGGCTCCTAACACACATAGCTCCTAACACACACCTTGGCTTTAGGTTAAAAGGCAATAAAAGGCAAAACTACACATAAAAGCAGAAAGCCAGCCTAGGATGGCTACTGCACAGTTATGTCTCTGCAAGCATGAATTTATCTGCCTGTCAGGCAGACGTTATACATATGTGCTGGGAACTAAGAGAGATAGGTTGGAGATGGTGGTTTGACCCAAGAGACTTAACTGGCACAGGGCAAAGGGTGCTTGTTTCAAGTGCTGCCTAGGTAGATTGGTAAGCAGTGCCGGGGAATAACTGATGGATGGCACTAATGATGCTGGAAATGTAGTTGTGCAGTTCGTGGGGTGTGTGTGTGTGTCTGGGGGGATTTGGATTACTAGGCAAGAGATGGCTTTTTAATGATTATTTGTGAAGCTATGTTTTGTTGTTTCATGTGCAAGGGCAGCCAGACAGAGAGAGATTAGAGGTCTCAATGAGCGAATCAGATGGTTGTGCTTGGATGAAGGGTTTAGATTTGTTAGGCACTGGGGAACTTTTTGGGTCCGGGCAGAGGTACAATAAATACAGAGAGACCCTAATATCAAAAAGAGCTGCACAGCAGCTTTTAACACTGGGTATTAAGTGGTGTCAAGTCACTTCCGACTTGTGGTCACCCTATGAATCAATGTCCTCCAAAGCATCCTATTGTCAACAGCCTGGCTCATATCTTGCAAACTGAGGGCTTTGGCTTCTTTTGTAGAGTCAATCCATCTCATTTTGGGTCTTCCTCCTTTCTCTCTTTTAACGCTAGCTCTTGGGCAACTGACACTTGTTGAAGGCCATACAATATTGGGATGATTTATCCCTTTGCATTGAGGATTACTGACTCAAGTGATCTACAGGAGGACAAATTAGACATTTACAGTGCGTGTGTGCCAAGAAAGAACACCTAGTTAAGTAGATTAAAAAGCCATGTGGCAAAAATGTGCAAACAGAATTGTTTGGCGAAGGGAATGAAATACAGGCATTCCAATATTAGAAACCTCCATGATACTATAGGAAAGCTGCAGTGCTTTTTGCTCAAGGAGGCCACAGGTAGGGTGGGCATTGCAGAAACATTATATGATTAGGTAAAATCAGTAACATTTATACGTTCTGTTGTGCTATGTATTACTGGTAAACAGTCAGTTTGGTTGGTTTAATTTAAGAAAACAAGGCACCCCCAAATGCTTAGAGAACAGAAAGAAAAGTTAATTATTAAGTCAAGTGGTCATTAAGCAGGTTATTAGAAGTTCTGTAATTAAAAAAAAAGAACAGGGAACCAGCTGTGAGATGCTGAGAGAAGAAACTTTTAGGCCCAAAATACCCAAAGGAGGAAAATATGGTCTATTTCTCACAAATGTGTGAAGACAGGAATAGAACTGAAATGCACTCCATTCCTGGAACGGTGTGGTAGACACATTTATCTTCAGAAATCCTTGTTGTTTTGAATTGTTGGACTTGGTTGCCTCTGTTAGCTTCCTGGAATTTGGCTGCTATTTTACTGTCATATTTTTGGACTACAATTGTTTTTAAGTTAAAAAAATGCAAGGAGAGAAGGTCAAACATAAGAGATGAAAACCAGAGGCGGTAAAAAATGTACAAGCACTAAAAATCAGGACTTGCATTATCATCCAGAATTCATTTGTAGTCATTGCTGGCATTTTATTGCAAATACTCCGGGTTCACATATACTACACTGAATCATTCTGCCAATATTCTTAAACTAAAAGCTGGGGTGGGGGGAGCCAGATATACCTTCAGTACAGACTAATTTGATGTCAGTAAACTGTATCATAGTTTAATTCAGAAGAAGAGACACTTCATGTCACAGTAACAACGTTAACATCACTTTTTAAAAGCCAGCACAGAAAAGTGGGAAAAACGCAGAGCAAGGCAGATAGGGAGTTTAGTGAAGATAGCACGAAGAATGGATGAAAGACACTACTGTGTAGCTGGACAAGGATGATGAATTCCAACTCAATCTTGGTTTGAGAGGAAAGAAAACATACCATATTTATCTGAAAGGAAGGCAGCCCTGAATGTAAGGCAACCTCCTAAAAATATTATGCAGCCCCCCAGTTTTTAAAAACTAAATACAACCGTAGCTTGTACATGAATGTAAGATGACCCCCCTCTTTTTTTTGATGGCGTACCTGATAAAAAAAGCCAGTTTTGCATTGGACTGAATAATGAATTATACTTTGTTGTGAAATAGGCCCAGAGACAGAGTTGTCATTGGTAAGGTCTATCCATCATCAATTTCATAGAATCATAGAGTTGGAAGAGACCACAAGGGCCATCAAGTCCAACCCCTTGCAATGCAGGAATATATAATCAAAGCACTCCCAACATATGCTCATGTAGCCTCTGTTTAAAAACCTCCAAAGAAGGCGACTTCACCACTCTCCGAGGCAGTGAATTCCACTGTTGAACAGCTCTGACGGTCAGGAAGTTCTTCCTAATGTTTAGGTGGAATCTCTTTTCCTTCACCTTGAATTTCAGTCAGGTTGCAGGTCCACGAATAGCTCTAAGTCTGAAATCTTGTTCTAATGGGTGCTAGGACTAGCCTATGCTCTTAAGTACTGTAATAAGCTCAGAACGATCCATCCATACCCCCCTCCTAAGCAAGGAGTGTTTCTTAAACTACTCAGGATAGCACACAACATTTTCAGTTCCTGCTACACTCCACAGCTTCCTGGTGGCTCCTCCACTAAGTAGGGTTTGGTGATGGTGATTGAGGATGCAGATGTGGGGCTCTGGCTGCTTACTGGTTTGATGTATGTGCCTGATGACTTGCTCTGGGGCTCAGGTATGGAGATGCTGCTCCCCAATTGGCCATGCTGACAGAGGCTGATGGGAATTGTAGTTCCTGAACATCTGGAGAGCCGCAGGTTCCCTACCCCTGCCTTAGATACTATGACTCTTTGTAGATTTATTGCATATAGCCTCTGAATACTTAACAAGTTTTATCTGTGTTCAACTTAAGCACACCAATAACAAAGCATGAAGACTCTGACCTGCTCCATTGTCATCTTCTGCAGCTCCTTCTCCCAAGCTGCACGGTCATCATCCAGGTGGTAGGATGCAGGCGGGGTGAGTCCACGGAGAATCAGGGGGTCCCGGTCATGACACAGGGCTGTCAAATGTCCAATATACAACTTCAACTTGCTGCGATTCTGATCAAGATCTAAAAGAGGCTGAATTACCTACAATAAGAAAAAGTGTGCCAATTATAGCCTGAAATGTAAGCAAAATGGTATCTCACAGTGTGCAACACAAAGTTGGAAGAGGGTTAAATTATATATTAATCACTTATTATAAATTAAAATCTAATTTGGGATGAACAACGAATTTAGGAAATGGATGAAAATCTACTTTTTCTTTTAACTTGAAAGGGGAACATAACCAAACTGACACATTTAAACAACAACAACAAATTCTTTACTGTATGTTAGAAAATTATTTAAAGCTACTTTGGGGTTTGAAAAAGTCATTTTGGTAGAGAAAGAGTGCAGAGCTAAGGTTCAATGGATTTATGGCCCATTAAACTTTAATATATAAAAAAGGACAGTCCTAAAAATACAAATTTTGCAATGGCATTCAATCTCCAAACTGTTCGCAGGCAGGCAAATGTGCAGCTGCACCTGCTGTATCTCAGCAGCCACAAGGTGTTTTTCCAGTTGTACTCCACTAACCCTACTCATGAATGTGGAAGAGTGATAATCTCTTAATCAACAGAAACAGGTGCTGGCACAACTTTCAGCAGCGTCCATGAACACACAATTGCTCTGGTCCCTTTGTTATGTTTCCAACACTCTTTGAATGGATTAACGGCTGTGCAACAGGAGAGGAGCTGAAAGTTACAGATTAGTGGTGTCAAAACCTTTTTCCAGTAAGACTGTAGAATCCTGTTTATAGTACATTAGGATTAGCATATTAGCACTGTATAAAGAAACAGCATAGAACAGAACTGTGAGGGAGCTTAGATTAAAAAAGGCAATGCCATAGGTCAAAGGAAAGGACCAAAAGACAGAGGAGAGTTTTGAGAAGGCTTTGACAGGCTTAAACAAGGAAAGCTATGAAATGTTACTGACACTGTTTGTAGTAAACTGCACCAAAGAGCAGAAACACTAGCATTCCTATGAGATGTTACAAAATTCTTCATATTAGCACACTTACAGTAGTAGCTTACCATTTTTAGCTAGTAAGTCAAAGGTATGCCGCAAGCAATACAGTAAGTGTTCTATAAGGAGCAGATAATTTGTCAGCAATTCCAGCTCTGTAGGTTTTACTGCAAAGTGAAGCCATGTTGTAACACATCTCTATTAAGTTTAGCTACTGAAATTCAGTGTTTTAGTCTGGAATCTGTGTAAGCAGTTCTCAACCTATTTGAGCCCTGGAAATGATATCTTGAAAACAGTACATAGTATGGTCTGGCAATGTTACTTTCCTCGAGTATGTAGCCAAAATGCTGAGGAATTTAAAAAATTCCTTCTATCCTAATACCTCTTATCATCCCTTCAGCAACTCCCATTTAATCTAGCCTCCACTTCTTTTTGCATGGTATTTTTTGTCTCTCCTGTACCCTGGTTCTTCCTGTTTTCAGAAGTTTGGATTCCATGAGACATAGGATTTTATGGACACTCATTCTAAATGTGAATGAACAGAATCAGGAAAAATATTTGGAAATCCATGCCCCCAACTTCATTCATTTATTTAAAATATCCTCTCTGTTCTTCAGCTGAGGTGGCTCATAACTAAAATCCATACGTTCAAGCTGGTGACTAACCACAACATTACTTGCTATTACAAGTTTGATAGTAAGGAACACCTTTGCCAGATTCATTGTCTCAAAATTGTACATCAAAGTAGATCTGAAACACAACACAATCTCAGCAGCCCCCTTCAACATCAACATATATATATATATTTTAAATCAAGAGGACAGAAATGAAGGACTGTAGAATGTCTGGGGTTGACAGTTTCAAAGTTCAAATACAAAGAAACAGCTGGTCAGTCCACAGACATATGCCGAGCTCTGATATTAACTAGAACAGTGATGGCGAACCTTTTTGAGACCGAGTGCCCAAATTGCAACCCAAAACCCACTTATTTATCGCAAAGTGCCAACATGGCAATTTAACCTGAATACTGAGGTTTTAGTTTAGAAAAAATGGTTTGCGCGCGTTACTCGGGAGTAAGCTTGGTGAAGCAACTGTGGAATGCTTTGAATGGGTGAATCATGACCCTAGGACAGTGATGGCGAACCTTTTTGAGACCGAGTGCCCAAATTGCACTTATTTATCGCAAAGTGCCAACCCGGCAATTCAACCTGAATGCTGAGGTTTTAGTTTTGAAAAACCGGTTGGTTCCTTCTTCCTCCGCCCCACCCGCTCGAGCAGGGGCCAGCCTGCTCTAGCCTCCACAAGTCCCACGCGCACCGCTCTGTGCCCCTCTAGCATCTCTGCCTCCTCTGCCCCCACCCCTGGCATCAGCCACCCGGAGCACAGGCACCAAGCCCGCCAGCCGAGTCCTCCTTGCTCACTGCAGTGTGCGCACATCATGCTCGATGGCCCAAGCCAGCCTAGGTGTGTGTGGGGGTGTGTGTGATTTTTTGCCCCCCACATAACAAACTCTGTGTTTGCGTGCCCACAGAGAGGGCTCCGAGTGCCACCTCTGGCACCCGTGCCATAGGTTCGCCATCACTGAACTTGAACAACAGTGCATGATCCAAACTAGTATATAATACCAAAATGACCCCCCAGATCTCCTTTAACTTTTCCAAGTTTGTTGCTTTCTATAGATGTAAAGAGAACTACAACGGAAAAGCCATTAATTTCAAATTAACATAGTACAAATATTATCTTACCAATGCACAGCAATTGTCTGTCTAGTTAATTCTGTATTCCAATGGTGGGCTTTATTAGATACAAACAGGACATGGAGATTCCAGTTTAAGGAGCTGGAGATTAAAAAAATAAAAAGGCCCACACCAAAATGTTTCTTTGTCAGTTTTTCTCATGAGTACTAATATTATCTAATTTATGAGATTAACAGATTTTAAATTGGAAACTGAAGTGTATTTATCCATGGATAAGGCACTTGTTGAAAGATTGCTAATCTTACTGATACTTATTTTGGGAAGGGCTCTTCTGTTGTCTTGGAGAACAGCAGAGCTCTCAGAGTAGCTCATTCCTTTCTCTTGGGATGCACTAACTGCAAGGAGCAAGTGATGTCCTTATCTCTTTCTCTCCCACAACTAATTTGGGCCGACCACTTAGCTCAAGTCTTAGTGCTTCCCATAGCTACCAGCTTATCTTAAGAGGATGCAAAAGCACCTGCCAGGCAGAAAGGCAGAGCTGGATGGAATTGCCAAGCTGGGTTACAAGTGTTTATACAGCCTAAAGACTGTCTAGGAGCATAATGCACTGACCAGATTGAACCAGAATATTTTACAAAATAACCTTTCTGCTAATTTCTCAGTGACCCTGGGAATCCAAGGAAGGGTTTATTCAGCATCACCAAATTTAAACCTCGTTTCTCCTGAAGGAAAATAAAAACTGATCAAAAAAATACTGATCAAAAATACTGATCAAAAAAATACTGATCAAAAAAAGGAATTTTGACTTTATGGTGAATACATGTAAACACATCTATAGAAGCTGGTTCAGTACAATATGCTATCTTACCTTATTTTATATTAATGCTGAAAATGCTCTCAACCAACAGACTGGCAATATTTATTAAGCATGCTTAATAAATTGTAATATACTGGAACAAACATTTTTGCATCTGAACATACTCAACCTGGGTTGGACTAGTGCAGGGTTTTACTGCCCCGCAGAGGCGTAGCTGGGCCAAACTGCGCCCGGTGCACATACTATATTGTCCGCCCGCCCCTGCCCACGCGGCGCCCCCCTTCTCCCCTTCCCACACTTACCTTAGTTCCTTTCCTTTTTCAGAACTTTTTCAGGCTGCAAAAGGCCTGTTCGCAGTAAAAACGGCCTGATGGGAACTATACTTCCCAGGAGACCTTGTGAGCCCCAAGGTCTCCTGGGAACTGTAGTTCCTCAGGCCGTTTTTACTGCAAACAGGCCTTTTGCAGCCTGAAAAAGTTCTGGGGAAGGGGTGGGAAAAGGGGGAGCGGCCTGAGGCGATTTTCTGCACCCCCCAGGCGTGCACCCTGTGCACGGCACACACCCCGTCCCCTTGTAGCTCTGCGACTGGTAGTACAGTACAAAAGATGTACAAAAGATGATTAATTTGTACTCTCCAGTGCTCTTTTAAGCCTTCACACCAGACATCTGAGATCAAGCAAACAGAATAAAAAATCAAGCTTTTCAATTACTTCTTAGTAGTAATTTGTATGCCTCTTCTTCCAGAAAATTAGACCATTATGCCAATAAAGATAAACCATTAATCATTAACATAACACATATAGCAGCTCTCTCTCCAAGACTGTGCTAGACTCTGAGTCTTCTGGAAAAGCCCCCTATAGAAGCTTATATATCTATCTATCCACATCACAAACAGCAATCAATTTACAAAAGTCTCTGGTCTCAGTGGATTTTAGAATAGCAGATTAACGATTTTTCAGAACTGAGATACTTTGGTAATGGCAGAAATGCACATGGCTCTTAGCTCCTTTCAAACATCCTAATCTTTTAGAATCTTTTATAACAACTTCCGTGGTACACCAAAACCAATACCACCATTTGTCCTATGTCCGACCCGAGCTTCACAACTTTGGAAGTGGGTTTTCTTCCACCCAAGTGAAGGAATACAGAACTTGCCCTACAGGATTGAAGACGAGAGCAAATCACGGCAACATCAAATGCTGTTTTGTGTGCATGTCAGCTTTTCATTTTTTCCCCTCATAAATGTTCTGGAAATTGGCAGGGCACTAAATGGAACTGAAACAAAGTAATATTTCAAGAGGAAGGGAATGAGAAATTATGTGATGACAACTGCTAATGTTGTCATACTGTTCGATATGTTAAGAAACACAAAGCCCAGTTCTTGCAAAAAGCCATAGCAAAGAACCCTTTTTCTGTGCTAGTTAAAACTTTAAAGGTGGGCAAGGACAGCCATACCAAGAGTGCACAACTATTAGTTCCTGATGAATTTAGGAAGGGAAACAACAGATATTTACTCCACTCTGAAAACTGTTTGGATAGGACCTCCAGGTGATAAGGGGTGTTAAGGGTGTTCCATTTATGCTGACAAGGTCCGCTTGATGTCAAAAGGTTGAAACCATGAGAAAAGCACTAAAAATGTATGAGAATGTCCACTAGTGTTTCATACACGAACCTTTTCCATGAATCAAACCTTGCGTCCACTTTGAATATTTGTTTTTCCCGCTCCTAAATCCACTTATTTATCTGTTACTCCTTCCCAAATGAATGATTAAAAGGATTAATACATAGAGACTAGGCTTACATATAGTCAAGAGAGTTCACGTAAACATTTGCTTTCTTTACTGAAAGGGTGGGCAACATACTTTGTGGGGCTGATGACACAGTGGCCTCTTGGCTTCAACACAAACAACAACAACCCTTTAGTGCTCTTTGAAAACAGAACACTCTAATTTTCAACTCCTTTTCAGCATATAACACAATTACAAATTTGTGTGATAATAAGGGGGAAAAATAAACTGAAACTGCATTCAAGAAGCCTTTGGCAAAGACCAAGTGTGGGGAATTGTGGGAAGATGGCTGCCAGCTGTATAAGAGCCAAGTAAGCTCTTGCTGACTTTCTCTTAAAGTCTGAGTGTGACAGGAAATGTGAGACAAAGGGTCTGTGGCTTTGATGGACCAGCTCAGCAGATCCCAAAAAGGTCCAGAATGCATAATGTACCCTTTGTTTTTGTTTGCTTACTTTAGTTGATTGAATTGGTAGTTTTGTAAACTGCTTTGGGTCCCCATGGAGGGAAAAGTAGTAACAAATGCTGTACAAAAGATGATTAATTTGTACTCTCCAGTGCTCTTTTAAGCCTTCACACCAGACATCTGAGATCAAGCAAACAGAATAAAAAGTCAAGCTTTTCAATTACTTCTTAGTAGTAATTTGTATGCCTCTTCTTCCAGAAAATTAGACCATTATGCCAATAAAGATAAACCATTAATCATTAACATAACACAATTATGATAATCTTCAGACCCAAATATATACCTAGGATTCTGGGTGATATTCCCAATCGTTGCATGCAAAGAGCAGCTGAATGTAAGAATAGCTTTTTTGAATAAAACCAATTTAAGGCTTACTTTCAGGGTGTAGTAGTTAAGAGGAGTGGACTCTAATCTGGATAATTGGATTTGATTTACTACTTCTCCACATGAATGGTGGACTCTAAGCTGCGGAACCATGTTTGTTTCCCCACTGCTACACATCAAGCCAGCTGGGTGACCTTGGCCTACTTACAGTGCTCTCAGAACTCTCTCAGCCCCACCTACCTCACAAGATTGGGGGGACAGGAAAGGAAGGAGTTTGTAAGTTGCTTTGATACCCCTTGCAATTGAGAAAAGCATGGTATAAATCCAAATTATTATTATTATTATTTCAAACTAGTTTGATATTAGAATCTACCCTCTTCACAATGTTTCTAATCACCTGCTTAAAATGTGTCCTTGACCTGTAAATGTGACACAGGGCTGTGGTAAAGTCCAGTCACACCTTAGTTAAATCTGTTCACCCATCCAATAATCAAAGTCTACACAATTCCTGCTGGAGGCTATATCATCCGACACCAGAATCAGGAAGAAAAATCAAGAAAGTTCAGTGGTATTATTTCAAGATGGATAGCTACTCCTTAACTAATTAAGTAGCACAAGATTAAAAATAACCAAAATGAGAAAACAAGCAACATGAGAACCAGATAACAGGAAGGGCACTACAATCTAAATGATGGAATTGTACATTAAATTTGAGGAAAGGATTGCCCGGTGGAATAACAGATGGAAGATTAGCTTTAAAGAATGCTTGGCAGGTTTGGCAACGGACAGGGTGAAAGAGGTAACATAGACTGGGATGTTCTGTAATGTAATGATAAGACCTTTAGGTAAAATGAGCCAATTCAGAGTATTATTTCAGATTTATTAACTAGCAGTAATATATATTTACTTTGCAGCAGAACTAACATTTATTCTCATCCATTCACAGCATTTAATAGATTAAACTTCTTAGTTTATTAAAAGATGTGGATTGTTTAGAGGTCAAGCTATAGCTTGGAATGAGGCCTGGAAAGCAGAATACTCTATTTTATTGAGATTACTACAGAAGTTAAATTTTATACGCTGTAGTTTAACCCAGATTAAATGATCCACAGAAATCTAGAGTCAACCTGCTCTTTCCCTTATTCACTAGAACATTCTGTGCATCAAAAGCAGAGCCCAATTATTCATGTAGACCATGTTCAGATGCAACTTTAACAATGTCATGCTGAGAGTTGAGAGCCAGTGTGGTGTAGTGGTCAACAGTGGTGAACTCTAATCCGGAGAATTGGGTTTGATTCCCCCACTCTTCCACATGAGCGGTAACCTCTTATCTGGTGAACTGGAACTGTTTCTCTGCTATGGGTGACCTTGGGCCAGTTACAGTTCTTTGGAACTCTTTCAGCCCCACCTACCTCACAAGGTGCCTGTTGTGGGAAGACAAAGGGAAGGAGTGTTTAAGCTGCTCTGAGACTCCTTACAGGAGAGAAAGGGGGGTATACACACAAACTCCTCTTCCTCATTCATAATTGCCTGGCAGTTTCAGGACGTGGAGATGCTACAGGTTTATCTTATGTCGAAGTTTATCAGTTAGAAATCACATGGTATTATGATATTCTTATTCATAAAATATTAGCCTAGAGAAGGCAGTGCAAAATCGGCAAACTTGAGTATCGTTTCTAGGGAAAGACAAAAGAAGTGCTGAGGTTGGAACTGCCTCTCCTGGTATGATTGTTCTTCAGTACTTCTGTAATTCCCTGATGGGAAGGGACCCAAAGGCGATAATGCTTTGATAGCTCACATCTAAATGGCCTTTGCTGTGGAGCTCCATTCTGTTTCCTGTTTCTATCAATATAAAAGAATACAAATCAAAGTAACACAGATGATGACAGAACTAATTTTCCTTTTAATCCAGATCCTAAAATCACAACACTCATTAATCATGGCTGGACATGAAATTGAGTATTCAGAGCGAACACTGACAAGGACTTTGGCGCCTTGAAAGAGTGGTAGTAGAGAAATAAGGGATAATGCTACATGATTGGGTCTAGCATTTCCTAATGACTAAGGTTTTCAATGCCTAAAAAAAATGCAACTTCGTCTTCATTGGGGAAAACCAGAAACACACATTCAGGAACTTGTGAGAATAATATGACCCACTACTTCTTAATTTATATGCAAACAACTTGATGCAGTAACTTTGATGATGGACCTTCACAACATAAATTTCACAGGCATTACCTTTGACTGACCAGAGGCTGCAACTGCTGCAGAATGCATTAATAACATCCCTTGACGTGCTTTGTGTTATTCAATCTTTACTTGGACATTTAATATTGTGAATGCAGATTAATTTATTGCTGTGGTTTTCTGCATTTCTGGTATTCTCTTCCCAGGGAGTACTTAAACTACATTCCACTGAAAAATTTGGACAGCCATAGAACTACCATGACAAAGTCATACATTGCTGACAGCAGACTTAGATATAATTACCATTGTAAAATTATTATTTTAAAAAATCATCTTGGGCATTCCTTACAAACAGAAGAATTTGACACCTGCTATTCTGAAATATATTTAGCCATTGTTTCTATAGATATATAAATAACATTTGTCTTATTTCTGCAGTTACACATGGGAACTTGCTGCACTTTTTTATTAATTAAATCTTGCTACAATGTTTACTTCTTAGAAAATTGGATTATTATGAGTAACAGAGCCAAAATTCTTGGTCACTCCAAGATGTTCTAACAAGCACACAATCCACTTCCAGATTTTAATTCCTGGAATTTACACACATACCCAAATGTTTTGCTCTGGAAACATAGATATCCATGGCTCCAGGGGGTTGGAACTAGCACACAAAATCTGCTTCCAAAGAGTGACCTCCGTCTGAGGAGATTATATGATAATGGCACCTATTATATTAAAGTCTTTTGATGGGTCTGCAGAAGAAAGGAGAAGATTGAGAGGAAGTTTCTCAATCATAGGGATTATGTAGTACTAGTGGTTGAGCAGAGAGACCACATGCGGTCTGATGACCTAACTAGTTCTGGTTGGACAAGGAAGCAAAATATGGGGGAAAGACATCAAGGTGCATGAAACTTTCCAGAATAATGGCATATGCACACTTGAGAGTGAAAGAAATGAGCAATGCAAACATTAACAGAAGGACTAATGTGAGCAAACGTAAGCAAACGTAAGCTGTTCTAAGACTTCACTACTACTTGGGGATGAAAACTTTAGGAGTTCACCTGCAGAAAAGGATTTTGAGAAGAGCTTTAAAAAGGGCTGAAAAATCACATGTAGCACCAGTAGATTATTTAAAAATACATGGTGGTAGAAGGCTATACTAATACTGATAGATCAGTGGTGTGATTCAGTATAAGGGATTTTCACGTGATCAACAGAAGAATGAAGAAGAAGAAGAAGAAGAAGAAGAAGAAGAAGAGGAGGAGGAGGAGGAGTTTGGATTTATATCCCCCCTTTCTCTCCTGTAGGAGACTCAAAGGGGCTTACAAACTCCTTTCCCTTCCCCCCTCACAACAAACACCCTGTGAGGTAGGTGGGGCTGAGAGACCTCCGAGAAGCTGTGACTAGCCCAAGGTCACCCAGCTGGCATGTGTGGGAGTGCACAGGCTAATCTGAATTCCCCAGATAAGCCTCCACAGCTCAGGTGGCAGAGCTGGGAATCAAACCCGGTTCCTCCAGATTAGATACACGAGTTCTTAACCTCCTACGCCACTGCTGCCACTGAAGGTATTGGGGGGGAGGGGATACAGCCAGAGGCTATGATGGTTATGAAGAAGAGGAAGAAGAGAGATGGTTAGTAACATATCTAGATGTTAACAATTTTATTTGATCTCAGACTGACAAGGAAACAGGTATTGGGTGTTCTGTTGTAGGGAGCTGAGGGAAAGCTGATTCTTTGTTAAGTTTTGAACATTTTTTTTGTTTTTTGCCTTTTTAAAGTCCATGGCAAGTATAACTGAAATAGAATTCCTTTATCTTATATTTAAATACTAACTTTATAAATGTTATGTTGTTTTACAAAATAAATCCTTTACTTTTTGAGCATTTGTGTGTTTAGGCTTAACTCCTCCAATGAGTAGGCCAGAATCTGGTAGTTTTCTAAGCAAAGCTTCTTCTATTGCCCTTAAAGATACCCAAAGAAGGGGGAAAGCAGGAGGATACATGTGTCACAGTGAGGCTTAAGTTTCCAGGGAACCTCCCAGTAAGCCCCAGAGGCTTAAAAACATTTCTTATCAGTAGCATCCACAAATGGAGATGATAGCTAATCCAAGTGATAGCAACAACCTCAAAAACATTTTCACAAGATCTCTGTCCTCTATGCAGATCTTAAGGCGCTGCAAGAAATAAAAAAATAAGGCCAAGACCAGTGGTGCAAAACATATTTTATTACTCAGATAAAATTCCCAAACCATTTCATCCAAGAGGCTTGTTCAGGGAAATCTGTTAGTTTTGCAATGGTTTTTCAAAGAATATAAGTAGCAAGTTGCCAATGGAATGACCTTTCTATATACCATATCTCCTGTGACTGGTGTGGCCCTTTCATTTCTCCTTGCTACTTAGGGAGTTACTACCAGTGCTACTAACAACAATTCTTGCATTCCACTGGGACAGGAAGTAGAAAGTTATGATTCAGTACTGTAAGACTTGGCTTCTCCAGCATATGACAACAGCCTGGGGCTCTAGGTTGAATGTAACATTATGGTTTATCAGGCAAGAAGTTTCACCTTGGATGTGATACATTGAAGGAGTAAGCCCTTCCCACCCTCACCCTTCTGATCTGTCTCAGTAACAATGGAAGGCCTAGATCTTGCAGAATCCATCACAAGGAAGCTGTAACTGGGTGCTGAGCTGAATTTTGCCTGAGGAGAACCTTCCATGAAGGGTGGAGCTTTTCTGTCTCTTCCTCCCCATTTCCTGGCTGCTCAAGCTGCAACTGGGTGCTCTTTTATTAATTACCTTTTGATGTTTCCATTTGTTAAATGATTTTTCATGCTTGTTAGACACCTTGCATGTTCTTTTTGAACAGAAAGGTGGGTTATATGATCATGGTACTAGGCTGCTCACCCTTAGTGCATATAAAAGGGGGGCAGGCACAACTCTGACTATGAATATTAATATTTCACCCACTTTGTACTGACACTTTACTAAGACAAATATTTCCACTTTCTAAAGTAATAAAGGAATCAATTTCTCACCCACTCCCCTTTGTCTATTCTCATTTTTATATTCTGTGTGACTTTTTCTTCTAGCCCTTTCTTGCATCACTCTTGGCTTACCCTTGAACTCATGATTTCAGATATAAAGTTTCAATCTCAGCAAAGCAGTGGTAAACAAGCCCTAATGTCCCAGGAATTTATCTGCTGTCGCAGTTTGGTTTTCCATAGTAACGGGACAGAATAAGAATAATCAGGTCCAGTAACACAAACAAGAACAATCCATTAACACTTTGCTGACAGAATGACAAATCATATTTAGAGACTAGAAAAGGCATGCATTTCCCCTCTTTTCTCTGTTGACGGTGAATTCATTTTGTAACCCCCTCTGATCAATATCTGCCACACTGTTTTCATTTTATGATGAAAATGAGCCCGAACGGCTCCTAATCTGAGTGAATTCCTCATTTTCCCACCAACTTACCTCATCTTACCAATGTTGGCATTCTTCTGAAAATACTTACATTCGCTTAATCATCTTGAACAGCTGATCACCACATACAAACACACAGACACAGCAGAGAAGCAACTCCAAAGGGGCATGAGATCACCAGTGAGCATGAATAAAATCACATTTTTTTTCCAAAAAGGAATTTCCAATTCAACCTCCAGGTTGTGAAATTAAAAGTTTGACCCTGTCCCAGCTGGATTAGCCTTGCCAGATAATTGGACTTGGAATGTAGGATCTGAACAATGTAACAATATATATTTAATGAGGCAATTAATCAGGCAGAATGTGCGCAGAGAGGTTGGAGTTACTTCTTCCTTCAAGTTATTATTAATCTGCTCCAAATCCTCTTTTGTTTCATTAACTGTTTAAAGTTAAATTCAGGGTGATTTGCAATCCTGCAGCAATCTCAACATTGTGCTTAAATCTTGCAAATTCAAAAATAGGAAAATAACCTCTTGGGTCACTTGTTACTTATGTGTTTTTTAAATGCAATACTTAGAGTACAGCTTTGTTGCAAGTGTTTTTAAACTGCAAGTATTTGTAACGATGTTTAAACTGTACTGCTCCTCTACAGGGAGTACGTTCTCCGATTCAACTTGAATCATATTGTTACTTAGCACACTAATTCAAGTCACATGCTCTGGGAGCTTATCCCCACAATGCCACACAGAATAGTAACAAATTTTAAAAGAGATTTAAAAAAAAAAGTACAGTGAACAATCAGGAAAAACATCTACATGCAGAGACCACATTGGAAAGGAAAGGAAAGACACCCAAACCTCATGAATCACACAGAAGCAAGATGCAAGAGTGACCATGGGAAACTTTTCTACTGGTAAAGAAAGCCGATTCTCACCGTTCTGAACAAAATGGCTGAACTAAGAGCAGCTGATTGGCTATGCCCAAATACCCTCCTCCTCATCCTATTGGTTGAGAGAAGAGAAGGGGGAAAAGCCCCAGAGCAGCATGGGAATGAAATAAAGAGTCAGTTAGTATTTAAAGCATACACAAGAATAGTGTTCTAGTGTTAGGAACAAGAAGCTTCTAATTCCTTACAGTGACTATGCTGATGCTTTCAAATATCTTGAAATCATTGTAGTTGCCTTGAACTGTCAATCTCTCATGGTTTAAATACGCTGAAAGCAGATTCCAGCTACCAGACTTTTCTACTGCTGACTGTACTCTTAATCTCCTAGGATCTCTGTCTCTCTTTCAGTCATAAATCACATTACGTAAAATCTCTTGCCCCTTTTCAGCGTGCAAAACAAATATCATTCTATTCTCTAGGAAACTGAGAACTGAAGAGTACTGCTTTAATCCACAACATCAGTGCTGCTTCTTCACCATGACAAATGCTATCACTGACATCTCCAAATAACTGCTTGGAAGTTTCAATCTAGTGATTGGTTCATTACGAATTTTATTAGTTCATTACTAATTTCAATCTAGTGACTGGTTCATTACTAATTTTAAAACCCAGCATGGTAGGAAGTGCTGGGGAGAGTGAATTTGCAAGTGGCCATCATAATTATTCCAACGCGCACACAGATCCACCATGTAAATGAATCAGGATATATTCCCTCCAAATCCATATGCTCGTTTTCAGACTGTTGTCTTTCATAAGTAAGAACCAAACAATGATCACCAATATTTTAACTAAGCTGGCAAATATTGATAAATTGGAAAAATCTTTCTTATTAGTTGGCTCTTGTTTGCGAAGCCCTTTGATACTTCTGAAGCACATTCCAGTGTACTCAGTGAAGGCAGATTATACATTAGAAAGTATACATTTATTCCCTGTTAAGTCAGGCCTCATTGAGCTTGTAAGGGAACAGTGTGCTGTCCTTTAGTGCACAGGCTGTGGTTTCCTCATGGGGAATCAAGACAATTTCTCCCTAACAGCCAGGCAACAAGGCTGAAGATTTAATCAACGAGTGTAGGCTTCCAGGAAGATAAGTAGTTTAGCACACTTTTCACATGAATCACTGCAAAAAAGATAGGAATACACCCTATTCCAGAACAATACTTCTGAAACAGTAAAATCAAATTATTTTGATATGTATACAAGATTAAATACATCTATGTGATGAACACAGCAAGCTCACTCTTTTAATTCCAGTTAGACAAAGTTGCTTTTGTTCCCAGATACTATAACTATCAGGATTAACTAGAATTAATAAGCAAAGATCACTTTAAAGTGAAAGATCTTACCTGATCTGGGGAGGGTTTATGATTAGTTTGGTTGGAATGAGATGACGATTTGAGGTGGTCATCATCATAGTTATCTGCCATCAATTTCATGCGATTTTGTGTCTGCAAAAGATTAAAAAGAAAATCAATTTAAATTTCCTGCTATGCATATAATTAATTCCAATTTAAATTGACTTGGGAAACAGATTCCACACAGATAAGTCACAGGAAACACCTGCTAAAGGCAAAAGACTGATAAAATCGAACTATGAAAATGTGATTATATTGCACAAAATTATATTAATTGTAAGTGGAGGATACACAGGAAGTTGCGGGGGGCATATCATTTTCCTCTCCTCAACTATTTCTTCTTTCCTTTCTCTGAAAGCCTCCTTAGCCTCTTCCTTTTCTTGCTTCCCTCTTTCCTTTCTACTGAACAACCAACCTACTTTTATCTGCCCCACTGTCTTCATCTTTTCTTCCTTTCCACTGGCAGCCTCGATGGCTTATGTGTAGTGCCAGCCACTGAGGTGGACCCAGTTGTGTGGTGGGAAACCCATAAAAACTTGAGGGCCACCTTACATTCCCTTGAACCCCCTACCCTTTACAATTCTCTATTTCCTGTTTTCTGGCAACCCACATACAATAACTTTTCCCGTTTCCTTCTCTCCTTCCCACTCACCCACCTTTTGATCCCCCATCTTTATCTATATTATTTCACTTATATCCTGCCTTTCTGCACACTGGGAACCAAAAGCAATTAACATCATTCTCCTCTCTTCCACTTTATCCTGTGAGGCAAGGCTGAGAATATGTAATTGGCCCAAGGTCACCCAGTGGGCCTCCACATTGGAGAGGTGATTTGAACTGCACTCTCCCATATCCTTCTCTGAACCTCTAACCACTGCACTATGCTGGCTTTTGCATGGGGGTGGATTGAGTGACTGCCCTGGTAAGTATTGTAGAAGGCTTTCACGATCAGAATCATTGGGGTGTTGTGTGGTTTCCAGGCTGTATGGTCATCTTCTAGTAGCATTTTCTCCTGATGTTTTGCCGGCATCTGTGGCTGGCATCTTCAGAGGATCCTCTGAAGATGCCAGCCACAGATGCAGGCAAAATGTCAGGAGAAAATGCTACTAGAACACGGCCATACAGCCCGGAAACCACACAACATCCCTGCCCTGGTAAGCCTTTGTAGAAAAGTCCAAACAGCCCTGGAAAGGGCCCTGACCCTGCCTTTTACTGAAAGAAACTTAGGCTTGAAGTAGTGGTCACCTAGCAACAGCCACTGAGGGTATTGTTTTGTTTCTTAAAGCTACAGGCACTGTTTCTATCATTTTGAGGTTTTAACCCTCAATGTATTTGTCATGAGCCAGGATTCACTGTCATGAGGATTCTGATGTAAAACCTGAAGACAGGAAGTGCAAGACATGAGCAAGTAAAATGAATATACAACTCAAAGGCCAATGATGTGTAGTATTTAAAGTGTGAGATTAGGATCTGGGAGACCCATGTTTAAGTCCCAATTTTGCCACAGAAGTTTGCTTGATGACCTTGCACCAGTTACACACACTCAGACTAACCTATCTCACAAGGCTACTGTGAAGAAAAAATGGAAGGGAGGAGAATGTAAGCTGCTTTAGGTGTCTATTTGGGAGAAGGGTATACGTGAATAAGAATTATATTAGCATTTAGGACTGCAGAGGCATATTCGCTGTAAAGAAAAAGAGAAAATGAACTATATTCTGGAGGACTTCTTTATCTTCCCCAGTCTGTATTCTGTAATTCTATCTGCTTTGTTTTACCTAATGCATATAAATGTTTTTGCACCATTATTCTCCCCCAGTCAGTCTCTCTCTTGCTCTTTGTCTCCTCTCTCTCACACACTCACACAGATACACACAGAGAGAGTGTGGTCTAACCACTAAATGCTGTGGGAAAGAAATGAGTAACAGAGTTATGTCCCTGCTGTCTTGAATGCCTCAGGCTGAGAACTCCATGGCTGGTTGAAAAAATTATGTACCAGTAAGTTAAAATTTTTGGTGCAAAATCTAACTACCGGTACTTTCCAGAAAGGTTTTTCACTGCTCATGCACAACTGAAAGCGACTGGAAGTGGCAAGCAATGCAAAACATTACTTCTGTTACAAAAAAGCAATTCAAGGGAGCTATTGTCATGATCTGACCCTGTTTCAGCCTGATCCTGTCATTCCTCCCAGTTGGGATGTGAGATCCTCTGTCTGGGATTGTTATCTCTTGCCTGTTTTTAAGTTTCACTTCTAGGCATGGGCTAAAGATCTCGTTAAGGCAGCTGCTGGCTTTTACACTTCAAAGCAGTGAGCAGTATGGATTGTTTTGCTTTGGTGAAGGCTGTACCTCTGCCTTCCCATTGAAATTAAGGGGTGCCTGTTTCCCCTGGGAACTAGTGCTGAATGGCAGTGTTAAGCAACATGGAGGGGGGGGGAATGGAGTGAAGGAAGAATGGAAGCTGTTTTGGTGCTCAATTTTTAGTTCCATCAGTGGAAGTCCAAATGCTTAATCCTGATGCTATTTTCAATAAAGGAAATAGTTTCAACACAGTCTTGTTGTTGAACAGTCCAGGGGCATGACAGTTTGATGGAACTCTTTACATGTCTATCCTGTGGGGATAGATCCAAGTGATAGTCATGGTCAGTAACCCCAACACAGATGAAGGCACCACTTCACTTCTTCCTGATGATGATGGAAAAGAGCCCAAGGACGTGCGGGGGGGGGGGGGGGGTCCTTCCAAGCTGGATAATGGGGATGAAGCTGTACCAAATTCAACCCCTACAGGACCAGATGACCTTGGGCTCAGCAGCTTTCCATGGATTGGGACCCTAGCGTCACCATCGCATGTTCAGTATTGTCTGCTGTGGTTGCACATTCCTATGAGGTACTGCTGGTTGGGGGTGAACTGGAATGAGGCTGAGCTTGCAGAAGTGAGGGAGTCTTATCAATCACCCTCCATGGATCGGGACTTCCGTTGTTTGGAGGCTGTTAATAAAGCCCTATGAAGGGATGTGGGCAAGATGCAAAAAGGCTTTCAGGAGATCACAAGACAACTAGAGGCACTCCAGCATCAGGTACTGACAAAGGAGCAGGGGATAACCACCAGTACTTTCAGCTCCTAGCCCTCTCCCAAAAGTGGTGGGACCCGCTCTTGTGCTGCCCATGCAACCAGTGAGGCTTCTGCGTGTTCCAACTCCAGTGATAGGGTCACTTTGCAGTACGGTGGGCAGAGAGGGAAGGAGTCATTTGATGGAACAGCTGAGAAGTTGCTGCATTGGATCCAGGTGGTGACCTTCATGCATGATTGAACAGCTTCCTTTGCATCTGAAGAGAGCGGAGTGCACTGCTTCAGGGAGAGGCATTCACCTGGTCCATGGGGCTGTTTGCGGTGGGTGCACCCAAGCTGGGGACCTTCCACCAGTTTATGCTTGCCCTGTGTAATTGTTTTGAAGATCAGTTCCAGAAGGAGAAAGTCTGCATGCATCTGCAGCACCTAAAGCAAGGGACCTGATCCATCATTGAGTACGCCTCTAAATTTTGCCACCTTGCCAGCTGCATTCATACCTGGCCTGAGGCTACTCTTGTTAATTTCTTCAAGAACTGACTGAATTCAGATGGTCCCTGGTGCAGAGTGACCCCAGAACAATTCTGAGTGGACCTGGCTGGCCGGGGAGGCGGAAGGTCGCTTACAGGCAGTCAGGCAGTCCAAGCAGTGACAGGGGGCCCCCACCTACCCTAACCAAGCTGGGACTTCAATGAAAGGGGAGACCCGGAGCCTGAAACCCAGAGAGGAGTTGGATGTCACAGTGAGACGTGTTTCTTTCTGTGGTATCATCTCACACAAACCTCAGACCATGACAGGCTTCTGAAGATGCCAGTTATAGATGTGGTGAAATGTTAGCAGGAAAAAGTACCAGACCACGGTCACACAGCCTGGAAAACTCGCAACAGCCAGTCTCACATTGCATAGGGATTTTCTGCAATTTATCTGTGTATGTAGCCAAGAAGAGGCCTTTGTAAATTGCTTAAACTCTGCCACCTATGGTAAAAATCTTTATTTCTAAAATATTGTTGCTCATACATTTTTTTTACACATTTCTTCATATACCATTAGTTGCATTACAAATGTAAACACAGAAGCAAACATGAAGTTTATGTCAAAGTTATTTTTGCAAGGTTAAAATATCATTAAACTGCCGTCACCATGAACTGGAAGGTTATGATTTCTGAAGCAAAACTCTGGTACGGGCTACATGAGCTAAGATACTAGAAAAAAACAAAGATGCCCATCCACATATCTAAGATAGTCATTACAATACAATCCATTTTAAAAGTGCTGCATAGCTTATTCAACAGTACGAACATTTCATTTAATTATACAAACATTTTCATAAGAACATCTCTTATTCTCACTTGGATAATTTATAATTACGGCTACAAGCTTATAGCAAATCAACAGATTTGTTGATTTTAATTTTTGCAAACTAAGGGCACACTGAAAAAAAGGTTATGGTAGCTCCAGTATCCTAGTGTCATACAGAATCAACAGGGAAATATTTAAAAATTTATCTTTTGCTTATTAAACAAAGCTTACACTTCCTTTGATATCTCAAAAATGCAAGCGACACTTTGATGGTAGTCCTAGTTATAGCATTATCTCCCGACTATCAAAGCAGCCCACAGAGCCCAAACATATTCACTTCAGTTGCAGAAGTATTTTCAGATAATTCTCTCAACCAAAGATTTGGATGAAATTGGGATATTCAAACCAGCTCCTCCACTCCCTGTCTCCCCATCATATTATAAAGATCTCTGGAAACAATGATCTCAGCGTATATTGTCTCATTTTTGTGTAACCTGAACACTGCAGTTTCTGGCTTGGCTAATCACCCTAAACAAGCTCTATTAATGTTTTAGCATACAATTCGCAAAGTCCCAATGTGAGGCATGTCCTTGTGAAAAATAGACGTGGCAACTCAGTCATTTGGCAAATTAAAAAAGACAATGTTCTCCAGATTTCTCTCACTTCGTTTTTTAGTCAGTGTTGAATATTTCACTGAATACACAAACACTGAATACATAACCCTTTAAGCTCAGAAGGAAAATACATAGAGGCTCATTTTTAAATGTTTCAGTCACCGATAGCTCCCACTGTTTTCAAAATCCTGGTCAGTACATTATTTTGTTGTAAATACATCTTGATCAATCAATTTTGGTAGAAGGAAAACACAAAAAAGTTATTGTAATGGAAATGATCCCTGGATCAACTTGAGTAAACCCTGTAAAGCCCAAGAGAGGATCCAATCATCCTATATAAAATACACTGCTAACTCCTGCAAAGATGAAGATGTGACAGTTGCATTTTGAGTAATGTCCCCATTTAGTCTCTGTTTGGATTCCTGTAAAACAGTGTTCACATGATCAAATTGGGGATTTAAGTCAATCCATTTAGGCTTATATTCCCTCGGCACACGCTGAAGGTAGGTGTGGTAAATTAGTCATATGGATGAATCTGCCATGAGAACACAGACATTTGGAGAAGTCTCAGAACAGCCAATTCTTGTGTGACTTTTTCTGACCTCATCAACACCTCATACAGTCTACACATTATCACATAATCTGTCCAAATTAGTTCTCCATTTTTTTCCTTCTGAAACATCTCTTTGAAATCTATTAAGGTTCTTACAATAACTTTTGCCTATGCCTGGAAAATGCCTTGCTGTGTCCTACAACTTGGCCATGATCCTGTTTACTGTTCATTGTCCACATACCTAAGAAAGTCATTACAATACAACGAACATTAAAAGCATTTTTGAAAAAAAAATTATGCTTGGAAACATGAGCAGTTTTTTTTATAAAAGATAGAACAGATCTCTCCCCCGCCCCCCCAAATATGATTATGACTTTCTAGAAAACCTTTTATGTGTGGTGTGGCCCTGAAGTCCACTATCCATTTCCAACTACAATGGTAGGGATTATTGTAAAAAGTACTACTCCATTTTAAAGTGAGCATCTAGCTCTGCTGAAGCAAAAACAGAGAACTCAATATTAAAGAATAAATTTGTTGAAGAAAGGCAAGAATAACAAGATCAGTTTCTGGTGGTTGATATTATAACTTCTATGTCTATTATGAAGGCTCCCAGAGTATTACATACTTATCTTAAGTAGTTATAGGCCCTTTTGATCTTGAATTACAGCTTGTTGCATCACAGGCTTCCTAACAAGTGTGAAATAAAGACACAGCACTGTGGTGAACATTTTCACCCCTTGTTTACAGACCCTGGAAATAAAGGGAAAACACCTGAACTACCTTTTGACCAGAATTCTTAGATGTGGTAGCACAATGTCCAAGATCATACACTTCACATATCTAAAAGGGTTAGCAATAGGCAATTCTTTTTTTAAAAACCCCATGAATCTGGGAAGAAGTCCAAATGTGATTACTTTTAAACTGGGAATGTGCTATTTCACGCTCTTGCAAAATAAATGACTGGGGTGGTGATGTGGGAAATTAGTCTGGTTATCAGTGTTTATAAAAACCCTGCAATGATTTCAGAACACTAGGAAGGAATGTGAGAATTACTTTACTGGAAACCTCCACTCATGAAATGTATGGGGTTCCTTTCAGTCACAATATTTGCTGCATATACAACTAGACTCCACAGTAATCTCTTATAGTCATCGCCATGAGCAGCATTCACATTTTAGTAACTAATGCTCATTAAATACATAGGTATCATATATAGGTCTAATATATAGATATCATTCAACATCCATATTAAAACAAAAAACAAAAGCTACCAAGGTCAACAAAACAGGAGCCACCTGAGAAACAGGAGGATACAATTTACCTGATTAACAACTTCATGTTAATGAATGTTACTGATACTTCTTATTGATTTTACCGTGCATAAACCTGAACTATAGTAAATGTATTATAGAACAAAGTATCTGGTTTAATTTAGGAAAGAGCTACATGTAGAGAGAAGATACATTCATAATTTATCATTTCAAATGGGGGGGGGGGGGCAAAGTAAAGAAGTGGCACTTTTAACCAAATCCTGAGCTCTGCAGTAAGTTATATATTTTTTAAAGTGGGTAGAGGGCAGACTATGCCTTCTTTAAATATATGACCACATAAGCAGTCTCAGTGCACACATAGCTGATGTTAAATGCTGAGGTGAAGCAGTATAAAAGCTAGGGCCTTTAATTCTTTTCATTCAGGTGATTTGGAGTATTTCATGGAGCTGGGTGAAGGTAGGTGGGAAGATTAATACGTAGGAAGATTAATACGTATATTTGAAACATTTATGTATATCACTAGTCTGAAGTCTGAATGACTGCATGTGAAGCATACAGCAAAGTTTCTGACTGATTATACGTGAAGCAGGTATGTGAAGAACTCTCATAACATATTCCAAATAATCCATATACTGCTCACTTCTTACATCAGCAGGTAAATCTGTTTCATGGGAAAATTAATACAACAATAGGAATTAGCTCCATGTTCCCTTTTCACCCAGCATTACCAAGTCAAAGGGGAACAAAACCGCTGTCTCCCTGGCACCCACACCTGTATTAAGGGTATTGAGGGTACTGGGACACAAATTAACAGCTTGTGTTCAAGACTAATGAAAATTATAATAGGGATGAACGACAAATAAAGTTGCCTTATAGTATACCAAGGAGAGACCATTGGTCCAAAAGGTCAGTACTGGCTGTTGTGATTGGTAGAATCTCTCCAGGGCCTTTCACATCACCTACATTCTTTTAACAGGAAATGCAAGGGATTGAATCTGGAACCTTCTGCATACAAACAAAATGTCTGACCTTTGATGCATAGCTTCCCTCCGAGTATATGACTTTGATTGCTACTGCTTGAATACTATTAATAGAACTACTACCACCCAGTACTATTCTTGTTTGTTCTAAAGCTAAGATCATCACAGCAATTTTGACCTAGTAGTTTAGAAATGTAGCTTTAGAAGTGTCATATTCAAGAGCCTCCACAAAATATGGCATGAGAACAAACTGACGATGTCTCATATACCTTACAGAGTACATACAATACATTTAGTGTTGGATATAAATCACTGGTTTGGACAGCCCTCACTTAATTTGGATTCAATGAAAAGGAGTCTTTACTTCAGATCCAATATTTGGCCAATATTGTCTGTTTTGAAAGATTTCCACATTTGGATGGTTACAGCTTTGCTAAATCCAGAGATCAGAGCAAAACGTACACAAAATCATGACAATCTTCAAATCAATTTGTTTTGAAATCTTCACATGTAGGAGAATACCCAAAGGATTTTAACATTACCAAAATGTGATTGGCACTGCTTTTACCTTATTGATCCTGCATTCAACAGCTAAGAATCACTGCCATTTACAGGGACTTGGTACTCAAACCTGTTTCTTAAATCCCAAACAAGTACAGCCTCATTATCCTGAGGAATCTAGGGTATTTCATGTTACAGGTTGAACTGTAACAGGCAAGAAGAATCTTGCTTATGAAAGAAGCCTAACCATGTGATCTTAGGATTTCTGAAACGTGGTAGAGGCTATGAAATGTTATAACTCAGCAGTTTAACTAATGAGAAGGCAGGCACAGCATATCTTTGCTGTATAATTAATGATACTATAAAACTGAAGAACAGTGCAAAAAAAGGCAACTGGGTTTTATATTGAACTTAATGACCTTGCGTGCACTGGTGCTCGGTGACAAATTATGAAGGTTCCTTTGATGAGAATGTAACCAGCAAATAAGAGGGTTTCTTGGAAGAGGGCAGTCATGCTGACCCCTCAAAAGAAAATAATTAGGTAATAAATTTTAATAATTGGATAAGCAAACAATTTTACCACTTAGTAAGAATGAGTTTGGGTGAGGTCCCTATGATCAATGAAAAAGGGTAAACTACACCAGAGCGAGAGAATGAAGTCTGACTTTCTTCCTCAAATTTAATTCCACCTTCAACCCAATTTCCCAATCCCTTTTCTTTAACAACAGCTGCATTGCTTTTCTGATCCCTCTTTAATGATGCTTTTGTCCCTTCTTCATTTCATCTCCACTTCTGAATTCAAAGCCACTGAGTTTACTGACAGATAGTTTCATGACAGCGGGTAAACCTTGGAGATCTTAGCTTTTAACCAGATGTAACGAGAAGGGTACAATTTGTGGACAATATTGTTATAAAACCATTTGCTATTTGTCTTCATGGCTTCATTGTCCATGTGCCGTACTTGTCTTTATACTTTCTCTTTTATTTGCTTCATAATTTCATTCATCCATGATTCCTAGTTGGTTTATCTAAAATGCATTAGCAGTTTCATCATTTTCCCATTATTCTTGCATATTTATTTATTTATTATGTTAATATTTGATAAGGTTATTTCCTATACTTGTTTGTTTGTTGTGCATAATATACCAGTGTTGGCCTGCTGGGGTAAATGAGGACCAAGTTTTTCAAAGTCAACTTTAGATCAACTAAAGGATCTTATGTTCTTAACTATTGGATGTACCAAAAATATTAGAAAACATGTGCATGTTCCCCTCATTTAAAAACACAGACGTAATATTATAGCTTATATTTTACACTTTCAATTACTGGGATTCAAACATGCAATGTAGTGATAGCGACACTACACTGGATGTAATTTGAGGATCTAGCAGATCTTACAGCTTTTCAGCAGAGTCTATTTTCAGTGATTTTTCTATTTTTTTTAATACACAGACACACAATATCAAATTTTAAACTTTTTTTTATTATCCAAGTGCCTTTTCTGATCTTTTTAGGGAAGTGTCAGAAACTGCTGAAGTAAGGGATTCAATCAGACACATGGCGAGAGGATCTAAACAGCACTAAAATTAATGATGTGTCAGTAAAATTGTCTATAATTTCAATTTCCTCATCTGAATTTTCCAGCAATGAGTAAATTGCTGTAATGAAAATAGTCAATTTGGATCCAAAGCAAGGGGTTATTTTGCCAACTGAAGGAAAACTGAGAAGTACAGCTCAACTCTCAGGTAGAAGTTACAAGATGTAGTTCAGCTGTCACACATACTTCAGTGATAGGTTGAATATACATCCAATATAAATGAAAATGTTGGAAAAGGGCAAAATTTACTGTTATAATTTAATAATCACTCAATGAACACAATCTGTGCTAATGGGAAAATTCATGACTCAAATGTTTCAATTTCAGTGCATTTACTGGATAGCAAATGGCAGGCCTGCAAAACATAAGATTCAACAAACCAAGCACAACCCAACATCTAAACATGGTGGCCAAAAGGCTTGATGGGTTTTCTACATTTCCTGCTTCCTGCAGATGTGTTATAAAAGGGAGGGGGGAGTGACCATGGGTACCTATCAGGGCACAATACGTGGCTGCTGGGAAGTGCTTGGCTTGGTAGGTCACGCTACACCAGCTCAGTTTAAAGAAAGGCTTAACCTTCACCTACAAAAACTGAATCGACCAATCTACAGCTGCAACAATTACCAAGAAAGACATTTCATGATTTGTTCCTCTAAAACTGAAGTTTACGTAGTTATAGGTCTGTATCAAAATACAGATTACAAAGTCTTAACCCATGATTTTGGAAAGTGGTGGCAGCAATTGTGGCTGATTCCTCATTCCCATGGCAGATCCTCATTTTGCCCCTCCTGTAGGAGTCTCAGGAATTAAATTCCAGCAGTTCAGTGCCATCCCTTCCAACAGGTTAAAAGCCCTTGCAACTTCTGAGTGTGTGATTGGGATACTGGTTATATCTGCAACTATAAAGAGGACAGGAGATGTTTCTTTTTAAAATAATTCTTACTAACCCCACTGGATAAAACAATAGTTATTTAGGGACAACATGAAAAACTACCACAGTTGAAGGTGACACAACAGTCTTATATCATCACTTCTCAACCCAAGAAAGACAATGACTGGCAGGCAAAGTATTAAAAGTTTAATAAAAGAACACTGTAATTCCAATGGACTGCTTGCAAAACAACAACAAAAGCAAGCCCTGTACAGCAATCCTCATCTAAGAATTCAGCTTTTCCTTTTAATTAGCAAAGAATACTTTGGGTGGTTTGGGAATTAACTGAATAAAGCTGATTAACATCCAATATTTATAAGAAAAACAAAACAACAGTCATACTGCTATACAACCTAGCACTCTGCAGGCAGCTTCAAAGAGTCCTACTTCAACAGAAAAAAACACTCTACTCCAATTCCAGGAATTGTTCCTGGGAAGGAAAAAAAAACTCCTTACCAATAGATACAAATTTCTGGATTCTAAAGTGATGGGGACTGCTCAATGTCAGCTTAACACAGGCTGTCTGCAAGAGCCCAGGAACAGATCTGTGCATACGCATGAATGTGCCTGTCTGCATCATGTAAACACTGCTGATAGCAACATTATTTAAAGAAACAAAACTATGTGTGCCTGCTATTAAGCTCCAGTAGATTAATAATCAAAGCTGGCTCAACAAAAGGAACAGACTTGTCCTATTTCCATGTTTAAGCATAGCCAAGTATTTTTACAACAACTGTTTGAGACGAACAGTAAGTTTAGTTGCTGGATAGAATATGCTACACTGGGGCTTTGATTGACAGGAGGGGAAAATCAGCCATTCAAATCAGCCCCTACGAGTGCTGCTCCACCATCCAGCAGAAGAGTCCTCTCTCTTGTGATGAGCAGACCTTCAACAATTTAGTCTGACTCCACAGAAAGGGCAAACTGGTGTGGGTGAAATCCTGTGCGTGAGAAAGGATCTAATTTAGTGGCTAGTCAATAAAAAACAGTGCCTGAAAGTATTGTAGAAAAGTCTAGCTACTCTCTGAAATCACAACCAGTTTAAATGTTTGTACCTCAGCCAAGTTTCTACTTTATCTACCTGGACACCTGTGCTGTTGGTTTGTTCCTTTAAAACCAACCTGTAAATAAATAAACCTTCTTAGTTGTTTATACATTCATCCAGCCTCAGTGATCTCAATAGTCTTCTTGTGCACCACAAAACTTACCTCACAGTAGCAAACCCAAAGCCTATACACTCGCTACCTGAAGAACATCTGGAAACTGAGGAGAAATAAGTTTAGGAGGCTATGTGTGTCCCCTCAGAAGGGAAAACAGTTTGTCACGGGGCATACCCAGAAACACCTTCTTAAAAGGACCTTTCCTTCCACTAAGCAAACATGGAAGGGCTTCCCCATTATCTTTGCGATTCTTATGATAAACAAACTTAATATAAAATAGAACACTGATTGCCGTGGATCACTTATCTTAAAATTTTTTTTCATGTTTAATTATTACTGGCTGCCTATATGTATTTTTTTTAAACAAGCACATTCATTCTTTAACATATTGAAGGACTGCTCTGGGAGAGCAAAGGTTGCAACATTGAACGTCCTCCCCCAGCTAATCAGTTGGCATCTTTTCCAAATATCCTGAACCATTTTTCTCCAAGCTAGATCCTGGTGATAAAGTTGTACAAATAAATGTGCAGTGAGCATGTTTCCACAGTGGCTCTACCACTGTCAAACAGTGGCTCTACCACTGTCAAACCACAAACCAGTGTCAGCCATTTTCATAATTCTGCTAATTGTTAGACCCTGCATCAACAGCAGGCACAAACAGCCAACCCTCCTCAAAAATAAGTTATAGGCAGACAGAGCATTCCTATCTTTCCACACAATTCCTCAAGGAGAACCACAGAAAAATACCTATCCATCGACACTATCCACATGTCTGGCCCACTGGCAGACATACTTCCTGTCCATTCTCATGGTCACCACAATTAGTATATAGAGGCACAGAGAATTCCTGTCCATCATCCCTGTCAGTGATACACGATAAAAGGGTTACTATACAACACTTTTGAGGGGATCGTGAAGGCTGCTTTCTTATGTCAAATCTGCATGACAGTTCAGATAACACCACCAACTGTCAAACATTTGAATGTGCACAAAAAAAAGGAAAAGCAGCCCTTCCATTTTACATTACCCAAAAGTTATTTAGATCAACTAGTTAAATCTTATGCCCACCTGTTATTTATTCTTTATTATGTAGCTAGCACTAAAACCCATTGTGGGGGAAAGGGGACACGCGCAAGCATTCTCCCCTGCAATGGGCTTTACTGCCGCTTTACCCAGGCCCTCCCCCTCTTGCTGGGCTGCTTCCTACCTTTCTGTCGAGGATGCTGGGGTCCTTGGACTCAAGTAAGTGTGGAAGGTGGGGGGGGGGAAATGGGATTATTTGTGGTGTTGTAAGGGGGGAATGGGGTTATTTGGGTAGATGGGATGGCGGAATTGGGTTGTTTGGGGTGGTGGGAGGGGTGCTGAGAGACTGGTGTATGAACTTCTGGTAGACTACTTCCCCCTGCCTTTTTCTTGCTCTGAATGTTTGTCTCAATGTCACAGTAGTAGTAGCAACAGTAGAAGAAGAGAAGGAGGAGGAGTAGCAGCAGCAGTAGTAGTACTGGAAGCTATAAGAGGGGTGGCATGCAAGGGAGGGGAGGGGGCCCGGCATCTGGCCCCGCTGTCACCGGGGACTGCTATGTCGATGATGGTCACTTGTTGTTGTTGTTTAAATTTAATAGATCGCCCTACCCCTGAAGGGCTCAGGGCGGTGTATAATAAAACCAACAACAAATAATGATAAAACATAACACAACAATATAAATCAAATGTGCATTAAAATCCATTAAAATAGTAGCAGCATCATAACTCAGATGAACCATATTGGGGATGGCATCTGAACCCCAAACTCTCTACCTCCTGCCCCCATGGGAAGGGACTGGCAGATCGCTGCAGGTGGTAACCGGATGGTACAGGGGCATCTTAGATATTTATAAGAACCCTACAGTGTTACAAAAGACAGAAGACCTACAATGGGAAGGGCAAATCAGGCTTGATTATGGTAAGAGGAAGGGAGGAAGTTATATCAGGATTCTGAAGCAGAAGTTTAGACATCTGGAAATAACAAGGAAAAAGACAGAACAGATGGTAAAAAAAGAGCTGAGCAGAATCCAGATTTCCCCAGGTCTCCCAGGCAATGGATTCTTCTAAGGCCAGTCCAGCACAACTCATTGAAACCTAAGCTGTCTCCTTCTGGGATATGAAAAAGGACAACACAGATTTTAAAAGTTCCTCTGGACATTTACAGCTTCTATACAAAGTTTGAATAACGCTCATGTAAATTTTAGTGGATCGCTGGTTCTCCCCCTGGTCAAAAAAAGTACTCCTTTAAATCAACAGTTACAGAAGTTCAGTACCTTGCTACAGTAATGAAAGGGAAAGGAACAGGGTTTTGTAAATGATTGGGGTTGAGGGGGCCCAAGAAGACTCTAGAATGCTTACTATAACACCTTGCTTCTAATCTACATACATTTGAGGCAACCAACTAATTCCTGAAAATACAGTCATGTTAAAATCATAACAATTAAGACAAGACCAAAATACAGCTGCACTCTTTTCCACAGAAATATAATGTAGAATTGTACATTAATCTACCATTTCCTGGACCTTCTTTGTTCTAGAATGCTCTGCTTGGTCCTAATGCCTAACTAATTCTGTCCCCAAGGCACTAGGACCCAAAATGAGGCATAACATTTAAGTCATGCAATTAAAATTTTAAAAAAGCCACTAAAACCATTTCACAATACCTGAAGAAACACTTTCATACCAACCTATTAGAAGTCAGGCACAGAGTTCATTGCACTGATAACCTGTGTAGACTTACCTCACACTATGACAAGTTTCCTTTAAAGAATGTACACACACATCCTAGATAATGGCAGCAAAACAAAACAGCTGATGTGGAGAACACAGGGAAAGAAAATAGAGTCCTCCCTATATTAATAAGCTGGATGGTGGTGGTGGTGGTGGTTGGGGAGGGGGGTGATATGGAAAGAAATAAATGTAGCTACCATTAATTGTTTAAGAATAAGAATTTCCCTTGCCTATTCAGTTTATTTCTAATCCCATTTCTGCCTACTCTCTGTACTTCCTTAAATCATCTCACACAATCTTTTGGAACTGGCAAACAACCACAAATATTTGTTACAGAATTAATTTGTCCCTCTGCCAAATGGAATATGATAAAAATACACACACAATATCAAACTGACCCTGCATGTTTCATTTGTTGGAGGTCTGCCAGTGAGAACTGTGTGTCGATTATGATCTTATTTCTTTAGCCACAAGAATGAGTGATGGGTAGAAGCTCCAACCCTTGGTGAATAACCTTCACTTAATTATGGAAAAAAACCGTTAAATGCGCGCCAAAGGAAAGATTTTTAAAGCCATAACCATACAAGGTAACAAAGAATAAACATTTGGATTGAATATTCATGTTTATACATAGCTTTTCTTTTGCCCAAACTTCCTATTGGTTATATACTATAGTAGACTTCAGTTATATAAATTTGTTGAAGAGTCACATTAGTCACTTCCTTATTATGAGAATGGGGCATCATAAAAACAGTCTCAGGCAGAGCCTTTCACATCACCTATAACCTGATCCTCACTAGGGATGATGGAGATGGAACCTGGGATCTTCTGCTTGCCAAACAGATGCTCCTCTTCTGAGATATGGCCCCTCCTTACCCTTCTATGTAATTTCTGCATAATTTAATGCATCCAGTTAATACTTAAGTTGTGTTTAAGCTCTACTGAGATTTCTATTTGGTTCCAGATTTCTGCAATCCAAACCCTACTGAATATCCCATTCTGAATGTCCCATTCTGTTGACTATATTGATTTATACTGTTTAGTCCGCCTTGAGTCTTAGGCTGTTTCTGCATAGCCAAACAGCAGCGCCCTAGGGACAGTAAAAACACCATCCCTGGGGTGCTGTTCGCACAGCTAGCAGCACCATGCTCATGCCCCCCCCCCAAGCGGTGTGAAGACGCCGCTTTTGAACCTTGCTCATTGAGTTCGCACTGCGGTTCGCACCACGCCAGCGTGAGGGCGCCGCTTTTGACCCCTCCAATGTTTGCGAGGCTCTTACTTTTCCTTCCTGTGCAGCTCTGGACGACTGCAAAGACATGCCCACATTGCCCTTCAACCCCCAGGGGTCGGAGGGCAGGGTGGGTGTGCCTTTGCAGTCGTCTAGAGCTGCACAGGAAGGAAAGGTAAGTGCCTCGCAAACACCCTGGGCTGCTCCGTGCAGCGCCGCCCCTTTGGGCAGTGTCGGCATCGGGACTGCCCACATGGGACCGTGTGAGCGGTCCTGAAACTCCACCGGCTTTAACTTATTTAATTGAAAATTTGTTTAACTGAAAATTTATTAATATGACCCCCAACAAGAACAGACTACTAGATGTCCTTAAGTTGTGATCACTCAACCCCAGCCCGAAAGATACTCTGCTTTGCAGAGTGATAGCCTTGCAAACCAATGCTCCATTTATTTACTTTCAAGAGCAGAAGTCCCATTTTAAGAATTCTTTGAATGATAACAAACATAGAGATAGTGCTAAGTGACACCTAAAAAGCTTATGATGGAGAACCTTTGACATCTAAAACAAAAAGACATGCCAGGAAAGTCCATTCCACTGTGGTTTCTATGGGCAACTACAGGATTATAAACTATAATAATCACTTATTAAAATTTGAAAAATATGTTGCATGACCTATCTAGTAGATATACATTGCATTCAAACAACTTATCTGGATGTAATTCCAGAATGGGTGCTTCTCCACAAGTATAGGAGAACTGTGCCTTACAATCCAAGTATACTGGCTTACACTCACTAGAACATCTGGACTTTGTTAGACAGCTTCCAGTACTGTTTCGCCGAAGCAGTCCTGCCTTCCCCTCTCCACGAAAGGGCCTCTCAACCACTATTTCACCATCAACCAAGTGAGACAGCTAAATATCTCGGGGGCAATTAAACTAGGGCCACAATATATGGAGACACTTGCAGCTCATCCTTGCAACAATACAGGAAATACAGCAGGAACACTGACAACCAATCTGGAACAGGCAGTTCAATTTACTGGAACAGTCTGGTCAACGCTAAGTGCTTTGATACATATTCATCTCTGTAATAGCTCATTCCTGTAGCAACCAGCCCAGGAACTTTAAATTAAAACAACACTAATAACATATCCTCTTTCTGAAAAGCTTCGCCTCATCCAAGTTAAAGCACACATATACACACCAAAATTAAAGAAACAGAGTGTCTTTGGCAAAACTTTTTCCCTCTCTTAAACAGTAACCAATTTGCTATTTGAGTGGGTGGGAAAATGATATTGTGTGAGGAATTAAAATGGAGAACTTGGATGAAGAGGACAATCACAGAATCCTGCTATATATTTATTCCTTCCTGGGTTGAGCAACAGAGCTTATTCAGAGAAACATTTAAAACAATTTTGATGTATGACACCTTGAAAAGCTGACATTAATCACTTTATTGACGAATTTCTTCCTCACAACAGCAACTGAGAATGTGTTGTACTCCAAACAATCTAATCTGATTTAGTGAATTCTGCAGGCTTACAGACATTTTCCCTTCCTCTAACTTCAGTGAAGGTTACATTGGCACCAGGGTTTTCATTACTGGATCTTGAATAAATGACTTTTGAAGTACAAGTGGAAGCACACCTTCCGTAATCAAAACAAAATCCACTTTACAGAGACTTAATGTTTGTTACTGAGACTATAAAGAGATTTATAAATCAAAGCTTATCAGGAAAAAGTCACAGCATGGAGTATCAGGGCAATGGTCCATCTAGTCTAGCATTTTGTCTTCCAGAAGTGATCAGCTGACTATTTCAAAGCAGTTCACAGACAGGGCAGGGTGATGACAGCTAGCCTACAGCTTTAATTAGCTAAATGTATACCAAACCTGAACACTGAATTTGTGCTTTTGATTATCAGGCTTACTGGAAAACATTAGTCACTTCTATTCACTATTAAATATCTTTAAGAACATAAGAACATAAGAACAAGCCAGCTGGATCAGACCAAAGTCCATCTAGTCCAGCTCTCTGCTACTCGCAGTGGCCCACCAGGTGCCTTTGGGAGCTCACATGTAGGATGTGAACGCAATGGCCTTCTGCGGCTGTTGCTCCCGATCACCTGGTCTGTTAAGGCATTTGCAATCTCAGATCAAAGAGGATCAAGATTGGTAGCATGGAGTCAGCAGTTAACCATGGTCTCTGGAACCAGCAGAGAGGAGTAGCAGCAGAAGAGACTTGGCCAGGAAGAGCAGAGTGACCTGCTGGTGTTCATTTTGGAGGGCTTTTCTCAAAGCCACAGCTTTTAAAACAGTGTATTTTAACAGGGGTTATCTCTTTTTCTCCTTGTAAGGCTGCTGAATCTGGAAGGTGGGGCTTAACAGGGGTTAACAGAGTTCATTTCTTGTTCCTCTTTGTCCTAGAGGTGGGGCTTTTGTCCAGTCTCTGGAACCTTTCAAAAACGAACCCTACTCATCCTACACTAGTGTGAATAATATTGTAACTTATTTATTTGAGGCATTTTTTCCATCTGAATACAGATTCCTGTATAACAGATCATGTAGCCTACTGGCCCTTGACCTCCCTCCCACAAGGAGTTTGGGGGATGTTTTTGCCAGATCAGTGCTGCCATCTTAGCTGTAGAGATTGGGCTGCATTCAGACCACTGTTTGCTGGATTCCCCTGCCTTTCAAGTCCTACATCTGCCCAGACTGTGCCACCAGCACTCCTTTTTTCCCCCATAGGGAACACCAAATTTGTCTGGATAGTTGGCCACAGCATTCACTGGGTGGGCAACTACTTGTCAACAACCAGTTAAGGCAACTTGTTGGGGCTGGAATGGTGGCTTTGGATCTCCTGGAAGCATTGAAGAGGAATGCAATGGAATACCCTTCTGCAGGCTGCCTCACGTACTAAGACACCATGCCAAAGCTCTTGTTGTAATCAATAAAACTGTGGCCTGTTTTACTCCACTTGAGTCTGTGTGTACATCTGCTCCCCCTTTTCTCTTCCCTGCTTCCTTCCGCAATGGTGGCAATGGTGGCCACACTAGCTGTTCTCTGTTTTCAAGAAACTCTTTGCTAGGCTGGACAGATTGATCACCTGACAGGGACTCAGAGTCCTTTATAAAGGGAGGCTTCTGAGGATATCTGCTTATAAACAGCATTTCTTTAGTGGCAATTACAAACCCCACAATCTCTAGGGATGAAAATCCAAGAACTCAGGACAGAAAAATTACCAATAAGGTTTTTGTTTCTTTTTCTGAATCAGCTGGGACCTGCAGGAACACAGATTCTCATAATGCTATAGTATAAATCTTTCTCCTCCTTATAATGTGGAGAAGGTATGTCAAATGCCAAATCACATTTGATCAGTGTGATGAAACGAGAATATGTATTTTACATTAAAGTTTTGTTGGTGTATAGCCATTGGTGCAAAGTGACAGTATTTACAATCCTTCCAGTAAAGCTGAATATTATAAAAATTGTACAGTTAGATTTCTGACTGGCTTTAATGTTGGTTTTTAACTATCGGAAAAAGAACTTAATTGAGCAAACTTTAAACATTTATTTCAATATTAAACGTTAAGTGAAAAACCACTGCTACCAGAGGACCAATTTTTCAGAAGAAATCTTTGGTAGAAAGGGTCTTTGGCTCCAATTTGCTGCCTTTGGCAACAGAATAATTTAGTCATAATGGCAGTTAAACTGAAGAAAACGGCGGTCGCAGCAATGGCCAGAGGCCCAAAATCACTGTCCAAAGATGGCAGCTGTTATTAACAATCTGGCATACAAATGACTTAGAAAAAAACCCCTGGCACTACAACCACTTAGCTGAAATTCATGTAGAATGGGTTGAGTGATTTCTATGTTCTTTGTACAGAATGTTTCCTTCTAGCAATTCTCCAGTGTTTATATTACCTGAAGAAAGAAGGGAAAGACCATTTGTAAGATATCCCAAACACTAGGGATAGGGCAGCCTCTTCCCTGAAGATATCAATGACTTGTAGAAATAGGATGTATTTTTTAAAAAAGTTTCCTTCAATGAGTGAATAACATTTTACTTTTGCAAGACCATATGTTTATGGTGAAAGTTGATATTTTCCTTAAGAAAAATAATACCAACTGAAGATACAGAATGATAGATTTTTCTGGAGGTAAGTTCAGTTGCCTGCTGGTACAGGCACAGCTGCACAAATGTCTCAACTGAACCTACAGCCTGTTCAAGAAAATGATTACAACCTCTATGGAAACTAGGCAGCAGGGCTTATTGATATTATTCTATGCATACAGCATTATTGCTCCATCGCAAACATGAGACAATTTTCTGTACTACACTTCCAGCTGAATTTGGAAAATGATATAGCTTAACTAGTACTTAAACGACAAATGGCAGAATTACCAAACTCACAAATAATCAATTACAGGACATATGTGTAACCCTGGCACAGGACTAGGGTAGCTACTGCTTTGGGGCCCCCTTTCTGATCAAATAAATGCATGTGACATGTCTATAATCAGAAGCATTCACAACACAATGACTATCAGTTTGGGGCATGATGGGATGGTGTGGTGTGTGAGGTGATGTGATGGCAAGAGTGCTCATTTACCAGTTTTGCATAACCGATTCTCATGTAACAACATACAAACCAGGCAAAAATCAAATCACATGCTGAACAGTATGATACTAAGCCAAATTGCACCTTCTACATTCACTGAATTTTACTTGCTGAACTTCGTTTCTTTTGTTTGGTTGCACTGTGATTGAATTTCCTGTTGTACACCGCCCACAGCCCTTCGGGGATAGGGTGGTATAGAAAACTAAACAATAAATAAAAATAAATAAATGAAGTCAATAGGAATTGAAAGGTATGTCTATACTGAGGAGTACAGTGTAATTCTTGTATACCTGTTGCTTTAGCTGTTGCACCAAGCGATCTTTCTCTCGTTTTAGGGCAGCCACTTCATCTTGGGTTTTTTTCTTGGAGGAAGAAAGCTCCAGCAAAGCAATGTTGGCATCTTTTTCACTAATGGCAGCTAGAAGGGCTTCTTGTCTGTAAGAGAAAGTGCAGATGGTTTTCTTGCATTATACACCTTGCCACATTCATAAGTTTAGAGACATTATATCCGATGCTGTTCCAATAAAATGAGCTTGTAATACAAGTGTCATTATTTTTTATAAGGCCAAGTCCCTTTGAGTCTCAGCTTTCCAATGGACACGGACCTTCAATGACTACTGTATGCAGAGGAGTTGAGATAAATTTAGCATAAAGAGAAGCATAAAACACCAGCATACTTTACTCATGCAATAGCAGTATCACTTAAACACTTTGGTGACTTTTACAACATGCCATACACTTAATTCAGAACTATTACTATACAATTTCATGAAACAAATATTTTGCTATTTGTGTAGGAGGATAATAATATGAACTGTAGATAATGCCAACTCCTCTGAAGGGGCTTAAAACAGCAAAATTAACTAAAGACAAATGAAAAAAAATAAAGTTCTTGTCATGTTTCCCAGATGTTACTTCCAACTATATCCTGTTCAGAATAAAGATAACTCTGCAGAAACACTGTAAACAACAAAATAAAATTGGACAAACATGCCAAATTTGTTTTCCTAAGATATGTCTGATTGCTCATATTTCCCAGATTGGAGTCCGTGGATTATCACAACATTAATGTAGTCCTCTTACTATAATAGCACAGTGGTGGTGGTGGAAAGCACTGTCAAGTCACAGCTAACTTATGGAGACCCTGAGGGATTTTCAAGCCAAGAGAGTTTCAGAGGTGGTTTGCCACTGCCTGCTTCTGCATAGCAGCCCTAGACTTCCTAGGTCAGTGGTGGCAAACCTATGGCACTCCAGATGTTCATGGACTACAATTGAAGTCCATGAACATCTGGAGTGCCATAGGTTCGCCACCACTGTCCTAGGTGGTCTCCCATCCAAGCACTAAATAGGGCTCTCAATTTATAAGATTGTTTACCCACATTCAAATCTCTTATTTGATCATCACTTCTAGTACTTCTGTTTAAAATTCCTAATGTAAGTATAAAAAGCAAACAGTGAAACTGGACATCCTTGTCTTGTTCCTTTGAGAATCCCACATTTTTCAGACATTTGTCTATTTTTTTTCTTGGAGGAAGAAAGCTTCTCTCTTCTTTTTCTGAATGTGTAAAATAAATAATTTTTGTTCCATTGGGAAAAAAAGATAAAAATACAGAATTTGTTTTGATACAATAAAGGGTAAACACAGACGGCAATCCATCCCTCTTCTTCCTCCTTTGTTTTTCTTTCATCCTGTGCCCGCCTTATTTTTCTTTTTCCCTCCCTGTGACCCTTTCCTTGATTTGTTCTCCCCCTCTGATTGGATTTCAGGGCACTGAAATAATCAAAAATTCTAGAGTCAGGGAAACCGTCTAAATTTTGTTTTTATTTTTGTAGATTAGATTGTTGAGTCAACTTGAGCCTATCTGAAGGGAAAGGAGGGTTACCATATAACATGGCCAAACCATCGTAACCCATTGAGAAGTTATGGAAAAAAATTATTTAGATAATAGAATATATCACTGTTAGAATATCACATTGAATTATTTTTTTTCTTTTCACATCTACCATTATCCATATAAACCAAATGAGATAACTAGCCTTCAGTAATATGGTCAAAGTCGAATATAATATTACATTTCATTGTGCTGGTAGGGATCGCGATCTAGTTTCAGTTGGTGTTCTTTTCATTGTTATTTAAAGGTTTCTATTAACGCTTCAAGTTGTGTTTTCGTTAGGATCCCACCACAGTGATCTAACAGTTTCGGAAAGCCGCTATTACCTTATAGAAACACCTCATGTACAAGTAAACAAGTAAACAACCGATGAAGGCAACTGTTTTAATACTGTAAGTATGCTCTCTGCCAGTAATGAATTGAAGACTGCAACATTTATATGACTGAACTTTATTATAATCAATTGTGCGAACCCGGGATTTATATATGAATTTGGATTTATATGAAATGGATACACCTTTGAAAGGACTATTGAATGAAAAAAGAGAAAAGGTTTAGTTTAGATTATTGAATGAAAAAAGAGAAAAATAATTCATGTGATGATACAACAGTGAAATTCCTATTATTGTATGTTATGAGCATTGTTCCTTATTATACAAATAAGAAATACCACACTTAAATTGGCTGCCAGTGGGTTACGTGGTTTGTATGTTAATGCTTATTTAGACGTTACCTACATCTTTGTTACCTTTACAAATATAACAAACAAATATGTACCATTTATTTCAGTGATCTACATTCAACTTGCACAATGGGGAGACCTTAAGGGGCATGTTTTAAAAACCCCATTATACTTGGCAGGAAGCAGTATAAGGTTTAATGTTCTACTCACTGACTTAGGCAATAGTGACCACTTGACTTAATCCTACAGTAAAGAAATAGGATATCAATACTTTTAAGCAAACAGCTGTATGTTGCATTGGACTGAACTGGAAATCTAGGCTGTCAGCATAATACATTTTCTCATCTATTTCAGAGTGATCTATACCTCGTAACTATTTTTCATATCTCAGTTCTTGACTACATCATCATTACATTGTAACTATTATTGTTGATTTTTCTAAGACTAGGCTGATTTGCACATGCTTTCATGGCTCTTGATATATCATCAGTTCACAACTTGAAACTGAATGAACAAACCACATCTACAGATGAGCAGTATGCTTGCGGTGGTGGTTAGTGATATCAAACCTCTGTGGTGAATGATGACTGTTTCACACATGCAAGTAATCATTTAATACTGCTGTCATCACGTGGGGACTGTATCAAGTGATGAACAACACATGAACACATGCTGGATTTGCACATCCAAAGAGATGTATATTTGAATAAAAATATTATATAACTTGAAGAGAGCTTTAAGTAAAGATGATATTCAATTTATATGTTATTGTTTAGGTTCTTTCAAATAAATTATTTAAATGATGCTGGTCCCAATTTTATGTCCAACAACCATAGGGTCTGCCATTCACATTGAGGGGGTAGGGGAAGTAAATATGTGCGTTTGAGGAAGTTCAGTATAATTTTTTAAAAATAACTGGAAGGCATGTACAAGGTGCAACTTCTATAACACACAATTGGAATACAGGCACTGTTTTGGACAATTCAAAGATATCTAACTGTGGGAGCACAAATTGGAATTCCTGCACTTGAAACTCTCTGAAGGTAACAGTTATCTTTGATTTTCCAAACAAGCAATTCAGAGGTTGACAAATCCCACAGCTACAAGCAGGAAATGTAAGGGATTCCCCTCTTCGCAAATTCCAAAGCTCACTACAGAGGCATCTTGGATCTGGTTTTGGGAATGTGTCTGCCTCCTAATTAAAGGCTCATCTAAGGGGCAAAGGACTACGTGCTGGTTACATTTCTCCCATTCCTGCTGCAGAATGACATGAATAAATCATTGGGCCGAGGTCACAGCAGCCTGCTCATAATGTGATTCATGGATCCAGAAGTGCTATCCCTCAGGACTATGTACTTTATTACAGTAAACCTCTGAACAAGATACAATTTCCTGTCTCAAGGAGCAGCTTTTAAATCAGGACACCTGGACAGTCCTGCAACTACTTTGAGAAACAAAAGGCCTCAGCCTCAACCTGGCTTCTTGCTGCTAGCCTGCACTTACCCCACAACTGCTAAATTTCAAACTAAGCACCAGCTACACAAGTAAAACTAATGGTGTCTCTGAAAGCTAAACTTACTAGCATGTTCTACACTTCCTCCTTCCTTTCTGCTGGTCTCTAGGTACATTTCCCCCTGTTTGTTTTCCTGGCAAAATAAGATAAATCGGAATGTTTGCTCAGGATCTTTGGAAGTAAGATTGGGGCTACTAACTGGTGAGTTACTAACTAGCATAAAAAGATAAGTTTTCTCCTTCATTTATTGACAACAAGGCTGAAATGAATTAAAAAATAAATTTGTCATATAAAAATGCACACCAGAAAATATTTCTGTAAATCTCGGGTATTTTTCAGGTTTGTAGAAAATTCAGTTTTGTCTATTCATGGCTCTCATCTGAATTTAAGTATCTACTGATTTGGCCGTGTTGAGAATCAGATACATTGCTACTTGGACTTCTAAAAAGCTTTTGATAAGGTTGCTCACTAAAGATTCCTAGGTAATTTTAGGAGGAGGCAAGGAGGAGGAATTTGGATTGATACCCCATCTTTCTCTCCTGTAAGAAGTCTCAAGGCAGCTTACAAACTCATTTTCCCTTTCCTGTCCCCACAACAGTCGCTTTCTGAGGTAGGTGGAGCTGAGAGAGTTCCAAAGAATTGTAACTAGCCCAAGGTGACCAAGTAGGCTTCATGTGTAGGAGTGGAGTCCACTGCTCCTAACCACTACACCATGCTGGCTCTTGCTGGTTCTCTTAGTGGTCATGGGATCAGCAGAAAGTTCCTCTTGCAGATTAAACATTGGTTAAACTAGAGGTAGGGCAATTAGCAGTGGGGTTCCACATGGGACAGTGTTAGGACAGGTGCTATTTGTTCATAAATGATCTAGAATTGAAATGAGAACTGTAGTAGCCAAGTCCGCAGATAATATCATAATATTCAGAATGGTGAAAGTCAAAATAAAGGGGAGGCTGTCACCAAGCTGGGTAAACGACAGCAACAGGGCAAATGAAATTCAATGTATCTAAGTGCAAGGTGATGTGCACTAGAACAATGCATCCTAGTTTTAAATATCTGCTGATCGAGCCGGACTGGTGGTAACTGAGAAGGAAAGATCTGTGAGTTGTATTGCATACAGAGAAGTTTCCCTCTCATCCTTGCAATACTGGGGGGCAGGATGGTGGGGAGATAGCTTCTAATTTATAAGGTCCAGGCTAAATGTTAGTCTCTTCTCCTGAAAGTACTTAAAATCTGGGCATGGCTAGGGTCACAACCTGATTGGCTCCTGGCTCTTACTCCATGACATGCAACCCAAGTCTTTGGTTTTTATGAACTAACCTGTAGACACCAGCCCAGGATGTTTGATGTATTTTCTTTTTTATGCTGGGTTTTATTTAAATGTGTTTAAATTTATTTAAGTCATACTGTTTGTTTTGTAAGCTGTTTTGGGTCTCTACTGGGAAGAAAGTGGGATATAGATGCACTAAATAAAATAGATTCTAGAACCTGGGACCATCCAATGAAGTTGCCAGGCAGCAGGACAGACAAAAGGAAATACTTTTCACTAAATTAGTAATTGCATCATGGAATTCATTGCCAGTGGAGGTAATAATGGCCAGTAGCAAGGATGATTTTTAGATTAGACAGATTCATGGAAGATAGGACAGTTAATGATTACTGGTTACAATAATGATACCTCTGAGTACCAGTGCTAAGAGACAACCAGTGCTATGAGACCTTAGCCTTTGTCACATTTACTGGCCTCCCAAAATTCAATTGATTGCTATGTGAAACAGGATGCTGGAATAGATAAGACCATTGGTCTGATCCACCAAGGCACCCCATTTGCTCTTAAAACCTTTACATACTCCACTGTGGTCAATAATGACCTTCAAATCATGGGAGATAATGCTACAGGCCAAGTGATCAAAGGTCTCTCTTCCACCTATCAAAGATCAATGGCATCCTACAAAATATTTACCCTTTCTGTAGCACAGCAGTCAAAATTTTCAACAAAGTCAACAGCTAACAGCTTTCATGTGGATCCAGTACAGTTGCACACTTCTGAGAGAGAAGAATGCCCTTGCGTCTCATTGAAAAAGAAAGTTATTCTCAAGGACAGATGAAAACCCTTCTCCCTCCTCAAGATACAGAGGCAGGCCTGGGCATGATCAATTCACAGGTCATGTTGAGGTGAGAAAAGTAACAACTTGACAAGAACAGACACCTTTTTACAGAGAAGTCAGCCATTCACGTTTTCTGTCCTAGACATAACACTATGCAAAATCTTTGAGACAACCCACTTAAAAAATAGAGCAGGGAATTCTTGAAAGAAAGAATAAAGTTCATGGAGCCATAATGATAAGCTCATTGAGGTTATCCAAAAATGTGCTTGCTTTATGGCAAATATTCTATAAATGAACAGAAAAGTGGAGGTTTTTCAAGTCCAAGCTTCCTACATGTGGCAGAATATGAAGGAAAGCAATAAAGGCAGAAAAGGGTAAGAAGGTTTTCATGGCAAGAACCAAATTTTGAAGACCACTGGTATGGTTCAGATGATGTCTGGGTGAGTTTGTGATTCCAGCCTCCCTCAAATGAACAGCCCTGATGTCCATCTAGTTCAGCACACTGCTCTTAACAGTGGACAACCAGATAACTCTGAAGTGCTAGAAGCAGGGCATCAAAGCAACAATGCTTCTCTTTCCCTTATCCTTAGCATCTACTATTCACAGGAATGCTGCAATGTTCTCTTCAGATACAGTGACCAGTAGGTTGCCTTTCTACGTGTCTTTGTTAAAAAGATGTGAGAAGCACATATGGTATCATTTTTAAGACTGATAAAGCAACACACTTATTAAAATGTTAGCATCTCTTTTCTGACCTCACAAAGATTTCAGACCAACAAGTCACAGACATCGAAAGCAGGTAATCTGTAATTTACATAGATGCAGGGTAAGCTAAGAGTTGCTTTCCCTAGCAAAAATGAATTAGCCTGATTGCCTTATTTTGTGAGAACGACAGTTCTTGTGGGGGGTAAGATCTAATCCAGTATGTTTGGGGACAGGGGAGTACGCATGCACACAGGGTTTAACAAAATGAGAATCCAAGTGCAACTACTGCCTCAAAGCCTGTTTGCACAAATCTGAATTGGCCTCATGGTGCCTATTCATAAGGGGTCCCCAAAAGAGCTCTAAAGTCTGCCTTAAGCCCAGGTGCTGTAATTGCTGTCTGTCAAAACAGAACTGTTTTCTCAGTAAACATTTCAAAGCGCCCAATGCTAGGTTGATTAGTTTGAAGGTGGGCGGATGATGGGAGGGGTGAAGGAGGGACAGAAAAAGATGGATGGCCTGTAGACACTGAGCTTTTATTTAGTTAAAGCACCCCAGAGAGGCTCTAACGCTATACTTTAGAGGGAATTCTTGCCCTTTCTGGGAGAACGAAGAAAGCAGCAGGAAAGAATTGTTACAAATAATGTCTGGGTTCCTGACATGGGAAATGTAAAGCGGTTCAGGAACCATGAGCTGATCAACAAAATGAACCAAGAGAAGTTAGTGATCTCGCTGCTCCCAAAGCATGTGGCTCTCAGAATGAGGTAATTCCTTGTAGCATGGCAAGGAAGACTTTCTCACCACATTTTCGTTCAATAGTAAGGAAAGTTTCTGCAGTTAACAGTCCCCTTATCTTGCCCACAGTCACAACAATGTGGGCTCCTTGAATGCTTAAACTGTGTTCTCATTTTTACTTTCTAATAATGTGGAGAAACAGCTTCAAATTCTTCTGATGCTGGTAAATGTACAATGGCCACAGTTTCTATTCAAGCAACAAAATGTAATAATCCACAACATTTTAAAGAGCCAGTCAATGTTGTCTTTGACATTTGAGAATATAACAAGACATCACAAAAGATCAGATCTTGGGTGTCAGGATGGAGTAAGTGTTACAGAATAGGCCTTCATCTATTCCTGGCAGTTAACCCTATTTTGATTGACTGGATAAGAAATTAATGTTTCAGATTTTAACAAACAATATTACATGTGGTCTAAGAGCCTAACATTTATCATTCTAGGCTATTACAAGCCATAGTGAATATCCAACAAACAATATTCAGTTAGCTGATCCCCAGTGTTAATTACATTGTATATCTTAGTTCCAGACTCTACAGAATATCATTTCTCCCCCATCAAGCTCATTTACGGGAACCCTGAGGGGTTTTGAAGGCAAAAGATATTCAGAGGTAGTTTGCTATTGCTTGCTTCTGCATAGCAACCCCAGACTTGATGGTCTCCCATCCAAATACTAGCCAGGGCCCAGCCTGGTCAGCTTCTGAGATCAGATAACATTGGCTGATTACACACGTTTGGTCTCCTTTGTGTTCAGGGTACATTTCCTTTGGGTTAGAGTCTCAGTAACACACATGTTTTCCTCTCTTCAGAACTTACAGTGTTCTCAGGTCAGACTCTCCCCACGGTTTCAGAGACTCGTTTCAGGGAAAAGCTAGGGAAAAGCAAGGGGAATCAACATGCATTTCACTTATATTTGAATCACTATTTAGCATCAGATAGAGAATAACATCCCTTTCAAAATTAATAAATGATACAACAGGTACAATTTAGCTGTTCTCAAAAACAGTTTAAAAAGCATTCCAGTATTTTGTGATGCAAAGTACTTATGTTATCCTCGCCACAAAGACAATCATGATATGGAATATTATGCAACCTCCCATGTAATACTTCAAAGGGTTAGTGTTAAGATGAGCTACAGCAACTGCACTAGCATAATGAAAAATGTTAAAAGAAAAAATATAAGACAAGGACAAAGGACAAACAATACCAAAGAATTGGGTTGAACAAGCACTTCAAGTATGAATTACTGTCATAATCAAGCTTGTTAAGACGATGTCTGAGATTGTTTCAGCTTTACCCTGCTGAAAAATTTCTACCATTGTAGGCCCCAGCTGTTGAGATAAAGTATTAACAGGCTCCATACATACTCAATAATAAGTGCCTTGTTTAAAAGAAAAATAGCAATTGATCCACTTCTATGGCAAAGATAACCTTTATTCTTAGCTTAAAAATACTAAGCCATGTTGTACCCTCCAATGACTGTGGTCAAGTTCAGCTCTGAAAGACTCTTCTGAAACACATCGAAGGACACTCGTTGTTCTACGCAAAAACTGACAAAGGGGATGATCAATAGGTTCTGAGACCACAGAGATCCAAACAGCAACACCACAGAGTCTCTGTGAAATTATTTTGGAATTGAACATCTGAATTGCTCCAGGGATTTGTTTTCCTTCCCTAGTGACGTCCCCCGCAATGTTTCACTAACAGGCTTAGTCTTGAGTAAGTGCAAACAAGCTTGGAGGACCAAGAAAGGTCTGAAGTGAAAACAATCCTCAAAAAACAAAACTTCCTAACTTGGTTGATGTGAGAATTTGCTCATTAAGAAAGACCTAAATTTCTATTTTTGGGGAAAAGCACAGTATTTTAGATTTACTGTAGTTTATTTGCAACTAGTAATCTGAGAAATGTCTCAAAAGTCTCTTCAGACCCATCTTAGTAGAGAAATAAGAACATAATTGTCAGCATAAAATAGCAATGGTAATTCTTTTAATATTAATCTGTGGGTACGAATCTCTGGGTATGAGAGGTCCAATATCAGATCACCTAATTATAGATTAAAATGGAGGGGAGAAGGCAAACAACCTTGCCTAACCCTCCCTATCAAAATGAAAACTTTGGGAGAGTTGACCATTGTCATCACAGTGACCTGAACAGTAGTATTAGTGTATGATATCTTGATTAAACAGATGCTATGGTTAATATTATCTTAATTAACCAGATTATCCAAAATGATATAGTATCTTGATAAACCACTTAAATAACTATATAATATCTTGATTAACCATCACTATTATCAAGTGATGGGCCCTCCAGTTTCTCCCACAGCTTTGTCCTACTGAATGAATAAAATACACTCTTAAGAGCCATAAATGCCACATACAACTTCCCCCTGTATACTTTCCTGCTAAGTAGGGATCAACAGCAGAAAATCCTTCCCTAAAGCCAATTTGTTTCCAACTTAAAATCTTATTAGTCTCAATCCATTCCTTTAATCTTTTATTCAGAAGAGAAGAATACATTTTCCAACATATGATAAAAGGATGATCAGTTATAATTAGACAGGTCAAACCTATTATCCTGACTGAAAATTGGAATGATTATAGCATGCTTCCAAACAGCAGGATTTTCACCTGTCAAATTTATCTGAGAATAAACTGATGTGACTATTCTGTCCCACCAGGAAGGAGCTATCTCAAATAAATCATTCAGAACCTTATCTGAGCCTGGAGCATTACCAGATGACATACAACAGATCTTCACACATACATCCTTTTCCAATATGGGAACCCAATGAGGGAGATCTCTACCACAGCACTACAGGAGAGACTAATGCACAACAACTCCTTAAAATAGATCATCCACCAAAAAGCACATGCATGATGGTAAGGTAGACCTCAGATTCATAGCAGCAGAAACAATTTTCCAAAAACTCGACAGATTGTAATTAAGTGATGTAAGAAGAAGATGCCAACCCTTAAACTTTTCTTCCCTTTTAATCCTGAATTTTTTTAGATTAAGTAACTCCCCCAGAATGTGTACGGTATTATCTCTTTTAAATTTAGGATACAATTGTATCTTCTTTTCATAATTTTTGCATTTATAGTCAAACCATTTATTTCTTTTCACTTACTCAAATATGTTCCTATATTTATATGGGCATAAGTAAAATCACTCAAAAAAGGGTAAAAAAATCATAGAGCAACTCAATGGAAGACTGAATAAACTCTAGAGAGTTCATCTTTAACAATAACTTCAGTACAATGCAAAATACTACTAATTTTCCCTTCAATTTGAGGGGGCCAATAAAAACAACAAATTTTATTACCCTGCTGCAACAATTGTCCTTGTTCACTTAAGGGAAGTCAACCCTCAACTGGTAGCATCAGAGTAATGAAAAAAGGTATGTGATTCCCCACCCATAAAATCTTTAACGGATAGTTTTTTTAAAAAAATCAAATGCAGAAAATTGAAAGCCACCAAATAACTGTTGACAACACTTGCGCTCTTTGAACCAAAAAAAAATAAAATCACCCCCTTGCTCAATCTCCATACATCCATTATATATAAGGCCCCGTTGTACAGGAAATTCAAAGAGCCTCCAACTTGCTCTATTAAGACTGGTCTTGATTGTGCTACAGGGAATAAAGTGGCATGAGTGTTAAACCCAATAAAGCTTAACTGTTGCTTCCAGTTTTAGCATTAAAGTCACCGGCTGAAGTAACTATCGTGTCTGGAAAAGTTTCCATCAATTCATCATATGTGAGGGTGATCTGGTTGCAACATCTGTCAACCCACTGATCACCAGGGTTGATTCAGCTGATTTGATGGCTAGGCGGGTGTCCTCTACCTCCCTCACCACTCCATGTGAATACCTCCTAAAGCTGTGCACTTGGTGAAAGAGGACAACCACCCCAGATAAAAGGGATATACCAGTGGTGATGAACCTTTGGCACTCCAGATGTTATGGACTACAATTCCCATCAGCCCCTTCCAGCACGGCCAATTGGTCATGCTGGCAGGGGCTGATGGGAATTGTAGTCCATAACATCTGGAGTGCCAAAGGTTCGCCACCACTGGGATATACTGTTCTTTGGTCAAGGATAATAGGAATACAACAGGGATAGAGAAGTCTGTTCCCACCAGTAGCGAATATTAGTTCATAGTTAAGTCCTTCTTTACTAATTCCAAATAGTCATTACCAGCTATATTCTTTAAATATTCCCTTTAAAACATATAAATGTTCTGCTATTATGTTATGATTTAACCTACATTCCATAATACTAGACACCAGAATGATTTAATTTTGTCAGACTTCCAAAAATTAAGCTAAGTGATAATATGAGTATCTAAATTTATTTTTTTTTAAATTCTGTTGGTGTTTCTGGAATGAACATGCCAAGCATGATGCAGATTCACAATTTCTGCTTTTATCTTAAATTTTGTTCCAAAAAGGGAAAGCTTTAATAAGGTATTCACAGTTCTTCATCTTGAGACTTGAATCCACACATGGAAGATTTGTAAGTGGAAGTCTTGGATCATGACGGTAAACTAAGGATAAACAGCTAGTTGAAGGACACATTCTGGCCATCAGAATATTTTGGCTTCTGAATCCAAGCTACTTCCTTGTATACCTTTTGAATCTCCCTTTATGCCTGGTCCACTTACTTCTGAATAGTACAAACAGAAATGAGCAACTAATATGCATAGTGAGCTCTGTCAAGTCTTTTTAATACAGCACAAGTAAGTGGGCTAAACATCACTTTGCTCATGTTCAGCAGGTGTAGTGCAAAGAGTCAAGTGTTGCCAAAATTAAAACATAGTTCAAATGAAAACGTAGCCACTGTTGGGGGTGGGGGTGGGGATATACTATTTATTTATTTGATTTCTACCTCACCCTTTCCCTAAAAGACTAAACAAGCATGTAAAATTAATTCTAATTCTGTTTGATGCAAGCCCCTTCCTTGTTTCCCCACATCTAGGCCATGTTGTTCTACTTATTTAAACAGTGACCTTCTGCTATGCCCTATACTGAGCCTTATTTCCTGTTTCTGGTTGCTGCCTCAGACCAATAAAGAAAACATAGCAGGTGGCTGTATTTAGCTCAGGTCCCCTGTGAGTCCCTCTCACTCTCTGCTGGACTCATAAACAGAATTAAAATACCTGTCACAGAAATACTACAGATATATATATGGAATAAAACAAGATTTACTCACTACAACTCAACTGAAATGTTAACTGTGATAAATTATAGCTGAAGAACATAGGCAAATATTAACATTGCTAAAGACAAAAATTAAAATTACCTAAATAGAATGTACCATGCTTAAAGATAAATTCGTAATTTTTCTAATATGTAATACTTGATTGAAAACTGTTGCTCTCCATGTCCATGAATGTTTAAATGCATTCTGAAATATGTTGTCAAACATAACAATCAAAACCTGATGGCATTTCTTCTGGCCATCCCTTCTGCAGTTAGAGTGTGGGAGTTACAGGCACTCAGTTGTTCAGCTCCTTTTATGAGGTTTCATGGGGATATAGTTGTACTGCACATGAGCTTAGACTTTCTTCTTAAGGTGGTGTCTAGTTTCCATATGTCACAAGTTATTGTCGTCTCAGTGTTCCTTCACTCTCGCACTGGCCAGAAGGAATAGACACTGCACCTATTAGACATGAGGAGTGCACCAAAGATTTCTGCAAGGCAATTTGTTTATATGCTTCTGTACAGTCTCCTGTACTGTACTGGGGCCTGTATTGTCTCCACCTAGCCTCTTACTGGCGACTCAAATGTCTTATTCTCTGTCTAAGGTGGATAGTCTCTTTCCAGTTAAGATGCATTCCACCAGGGCACAGGCTTTGTTACACCTTTTTCCACTAAAAGGATTTAGGAGATTTGAGAATTAATCTGCCACCATTTCCTGGATCTTCTTTTCAGTGGAATGCTTCACAGCGGTCCTAGTGCCTGCCTTGTTACCCCCCCCCAAATGCCTATGGATACCAAAGAATCATTTTTAAGCATAGTCTTAGTCAAAAACATCATTCTGTGCACTATTAAACATGTTATTTTGTTAAGAGAGCATTTAAATTGCATAGAAGGACTACTGGGAAAACTTGCCCTTTTATATAATAGCACTCGCCACTTTATGTTAGGTTCAGGAGCTTCTGTTCTGATCCGCCATTTTGATATTGTTCCCAGTAGACCACGGCCACACAGCCTGGAAAGCCCACAATACTCAGTAAAAATGCAGGCAAAAGGATAAAAAAAAATACCAGACTGTAGCCACACATGGTTGGATCAGAAGCAGCAGATCCTGATGTTCTCTCTCTGATGATCTCTCTCTTTGACAAGACCTTGAAATACCAGGCCTGTCACTGCAATCAATTCTCCCCTCAACCCCATGTAATACAGTAAGGAGCCTAGAAAACCCACTACACCCAGTAAAAAAATGCAGACAAATGCTAAGGAGAAAAAACTACCAGACCACAGCCACACATCATTATAGTGCAGCCCCTCCCAAATTGCTTTCTGGATGACACTCAAGGACATTTGCGCCCTTGCCTTGGTGGTGAAAGCTGTCCTCTTCCATGCTTGCTAGACTTAGGGGACGGCAAATCAGGAGGAGAGGAAAATGACAAACCTAGCAGCCAATACAATTTATTTTTCAGGAAAATGAATGGAAGTGGGGCCAGTTCATTTACTATTTACTATTTAGGTGGGATATTTTGCATCTAAATCACAATTTATGTAATTTTTGGCACTTTCAAAGTACTCCAGACATGCCTCACATGTTTAAAGTACTTCGAAGGTGCCAACAACTACATAAACTGTGATTTAAATGTAAAATATCCCACCTAAATAGTTCAACAATTCCTGTATTATTTGTGGAAGATGAGGATTATAACAAAGAAACTGTGAAGAAGTGACACTAGCTATCTGTTGAACAAAAAACCTCCCAACTTTGCCCTTCAGTGTGTGGCTTTGTCTTTTAGTGTGTAAATTTAATACATTCTAATTCCCAGTAATCTGGGGATGTGGGTAAGTATAAAAATGGGAGAATGTGTTAAGGGGGGGGGGGGGGGGGGTTCACAGCTCCAGAAATAAGATATATAGATAATTTCATTTTCTTTTCAACTGGAAATGAGATATATACCAGCTGTATTTTTGATATATTCCTATTTCTCTTTACCAAATCTTTTTTTGTCTACTAAAAAAGCAAGCAAGCAAGATCATGGCCCCATAGCCCGGAAAACACCCACAACCCATTGAATCCGGCCACGAAAGCCTTCGACAATACATCAAGCAAGAAAGAGTTCATGACTGTCAAGGTGAAGCTATTTAGCATTCAGACCCGAGCTTTAGTATGAATTTTTTTCAATCAAATTAATTTGGAAAAGGCAGGAGTATAAATATGAACTACAAAGCCTTTAAACATAGTAAAAAATGAATGTCACTGGTCATAAATGAGGAACACTGCAGCTCTTTGCCTCTGTTACTATTATAAGTATATAACTTTGTTCCAGTTTGTATTATATTTATCACTCTGATTTTTGTAGATTGCATGTCCAATATTTCATCTTTCATGTTCTTTGTCAACCAGGTCTCTTGAATGAGACACTGAGTGTATTCATGTGGTGTAGCAGTCATTTTTCAGAGATGTAGTTCATGGATTAAGCCATAGAGCACAAGGAATCAACTTATACAAGACCAGCTGTGGCACTGATTATGAAATTTCTCAATGTCTCAGCAGACTTTTCAATTTAGCCTTGCTCCCAAAAGTAAATATATGCTTCAATTAATTTTCCTCACAAATTTGTGTGGGTGGCGGCAGTGTTCTTTATCTGATTTTGTATCATTAACTCTTTTCATAAGACCATAACCATATCTTATTTGGCATATCCATAATCATAACCATACAACTGTATAGCATTTGTTACACTTTCCCTGTTCATCCTCACATTTGGACATGCTACCAACTGTATGGTTTTAGTAGCCATGATATGGGAGGGGGTCTCTGCTGACTGCAGCATTTGTTGTATTTTTCTGGTGGATCTGAAGACTTTTTGAGGATTATGTTTTTTCCATCAGTTTTCACATTTGATTAGTGATTCCCTTGATGTACAGTAGAAACACCTTCCCTGTGGGGGGCAGAGTTTCCTTAGTCCTGTGTTCTTGTCTTGGTTTTATAGTTCTTCTGATTTCTGTTGTGGGGTAATAATTTGCTTGCAGAGCCGAGTGTAGGTGATTCAGTTCATCAATGAGAGGATGAGGTTTGCAGGTCCATTTTGCATGGCCTACCAGACTTTTAATTATGCCCCTTTTTTGTTGTGGGTGGTGTCTGGAGTTTCTGTGTTAATATTGGTCTCTATGGGTTGATTTTCTACAGATTGTGTGGCCCAATTATTGGTTTGCTTTGTGGATGACCGTGACATCCAGAAATGGAAGCTTTCCCTCTCTTTCCATGGTGAATTGAATGTTTGGGAGGATACTGTTACGGTGATCCAGAAATGTCATCAATTCTTTCTCACCATGGCTCCAGACTGTAAAATTGGAACCATACCATGAGTTTTGGGGTGCCATTTCTAGACTGTCTCTCCCAATATGTTCTCTAGAGAGCTTCATGCTCTCTCAGTAACAACCTGCTGGTGGTCCCTGATCCTAAAAGCATCCTGCTGTCCTCAACTGGAGCCAGGGCCTTTTTGGTCCTGGTTCAAATCAGACCAGGGTCTTACTGAACTTATCTCAATTCCACAGGGCATGCAAGAGGGAGCTATTCTGCCAGGACTATACTTGAGAGCATCAGCTAGGAATAATAGATCTACCTTGGGGGGGGCCTCTCTTTATCCCTTCCCCCACTTTGTCTTCTTTTTTATTAAATCAGGAGGGGGGGTGGTAAGTTGTTCCACTCTTGGTTAAGTTTTTACCACAATCTGTGTAATGTTTATTAGATTTATATTATTATTTTATATGGTATTTGAAGTAATTGTATTGTGTAAGTATATTGTGAGCCACTCTGAGCTTGCTTTGGTGGGAGAGAATGGGGTATTCAATCAAAGAAACAAACAACAGTGAAGAGTTCCATTTTAAAATTAGGTATAATTGGGCTGAGGGGGCTTTACAGAGACTTACAGAGATTATAGAGCTCAACATGTAATTTTGCTATTCCTGCTCCAGCAGAAAGCTTATCTGATAAGCATGCTTGGATCTGTAAACATTATGGACCGCACCTCCACAAGAAAGAAGCTAGTAACTATTTAGGATTCTTTGGAAGTCATTAATTCATAGAATCGCCATAAATCAGATTACTTCTTGTTCCCAGAATGCAAGTACTGAAAACAATGAAGGATGAGCTCATTTGCAAAATTTAGGGAAAGGACTGTCTGAAATAGCCTTGTGTGATCTGACATAAATGGCCTCTTAGCACATTATTTCCATACTTCAGTAAGGAACATGTATTCTCAGCTGGTATGATTCTTCTCCCACAAGTTTCCCTAAAGTTCTGATATATACTTTTTTCCCCTGGTAGACTGGTTGGAACTATGTAAATGTTGTAAAGGTTGGAACTACGTATGGGATTATATTTTGGTGATAGACTTTTTTTGTAGCTGTTCAGCTCCAAATTGAATATTTTAGCTTGCTGCCTGGTGAACCTAAAGAGCATGTTACAAATCCAAATGAATGACTGAATAAATAAATAAATAAAATTTCACACACATGCATGCAATTGGAGATCACAGTGAAGTGCAATACTAAGCAACCTGTCATAACATCATCAGCTTCAATAAACTCCTAGAAGACAGTCTGAAAGCATAAAACTACATATGCTCTTATATAGAATTAAACATGCCCTGACACACTATGTTGTATCATTTAGGGGTAGTATGCTGAAGATGAAACCCAACATTTCTTGAATAGAAGCTTGACCAAGCTGAAATGGTTAATTATGCCAGCAACTCTAACCAAACTTTCCTCTCAACACAGTTACAAAAGAAAAAAAAGGGAGGGAAAAGAAAAGAAAAGTGATTTCTGGGCAGATAATTACTTGGCATGTTCTAACCTATAATCAAGTTTAAAAACAGCACACTTTGGTTTCCTTGAAATATGTCACGGGAAAGAAAATATGAAGGGGCTCTGAAAGTTTGGCAAAATTCTTCGAAATAAACTTTTGGAGTTCTGACAAATACTTTTAATTAAGAGTCATCTGTTTTTCCTTAATTCTTCTTAAACATGTAGTTTTTCTTACTTTCCCAAGTCAGGTCTCACAGGCTTGCTCTATACCTTGTTCTGAACGGTAGAGGAATAAGTACATTGGTCTCAGTCCATGTTGAGCCCAAGACTTCATTAGGAGATCAAAGCAGCCTTCTTTGGATGACAGCTCCACATTCCCACTTACAAATTACTGTTTTTGTATCCCACCCCTTTGCCATCTGGGAAGCTAACACACATAATGTTCAGCAGCCTCTCAGCAATATCCCTCAAGAAGAGGGTCAATGAAAGTGACACAAATGAAAGAAAGCATGAATTCTGAATAGGTCACATTTTTCTGAAGATACTGCTCATCTTAATATTAACAGGAAAGCAAAGCAGCACATTAAACACTGTATTGAATGACAGGAGATGGAGAAAACAATGCTAAAATGTCCCAAACCACAATGAAGTACAGTTGTTACTTGATGGGCAACATATTGCCAAAACAAACTATCAGGAATCAAAACATTATGCCACATAACACCACCCACCAGACTACTCAGTGGAAAGGAAACTGTGAAATAGTACCGACAGAAGGAATAATAAGAATATAGGAGACCTGTGAAACTGAACCAAAAGTCCACAAGTTTGTAACAGTAGCCAACTAGATTCCTCTTGAACATTTATCAGCAAGGTATGATCACAAAGGTCCTCCCAGCATATACTTTTGAGAGATCGTACTGTATGATATGACAACTTGGCAGAGTGACGGCTAACTGGTTCAAATCCCTACTCAGGCAAGCCTTGACAGTCACTGAAAAGTAACTGTCAACTTACCTAATATACAGGACACAAGTTTTATACACTGAGAACCACTTAAGGGAAACTAAGGCCCCTTCCGCACATGCAGAATAATGCGTTTTCAAACCACTTTTACAACTGTTTGCAAGTGGATTTTGCTATTCCGCACAGCTTCAAAGAGCATTGAAAGCAGTTTGAAAGTGCATTATTCTGCATGTGCGGAATTAGCCTGACATCTAAAGTACCAGGGCATGAGGTTGCACAAATCATACCAGCTGAACGGCTCTGAGGGAAGTACACTTGATAACATTAGTCAGTTGTTCCTCCCCACCTTCCCACCCCCGCCAAATTATCGACTAGCACACCACTGACCTACATAAAAGCTCAACAGTCATTTCTCACTGAAGTACACCTACTAAAAATTACAAAATTGTATGTTAAAATGACAAACGGCTGGCAAATACTTCCAAAAATCCAGATGACATTAGACATAAGTAGCACATTCTGCAAAATGTACTGGTAGTTAAAGCAACATTTTACATCTTCCTATCGTAAATAGTTATACGTAGTGGCTTTATCTACTCCACTGTTTCTGCCTAGTCAGTCTAGTAACTTCAGCTGATGGAGTCCCACACAGTATACAACACAGAATATCTCTCTCTCTCTCTCTCTCTCTCTCTCTCTCTCTCTCTCTCTCTCTCTCTCTGTGTGTGTGTGTGTGTGTGTGTGTATTTCCCCTCAAGAATCTAAAGGTGATAACTTACATTTCTGACATGTATGCAATAAAGCATACCCGTTAACTTTTGCTGTAACAAATCTTGGCAAGGCTCAGAGAGGACCAGCCCACTGTCTGGGTTCCCTTCCCACTTAGCCAAAAGGGGCAGACTTTTTAGTTCATTATCACCTCATCAGCATTTCTGTCAGCTGCCAGTGGTGAGAAAAGACTAAGCCACTCACTAATTCCTGGCTTTTCTGTCTGTTCAAACAACAGAAAATCCAGAACAGATGGATGTTCTAGCTTGTTACACCCAAATGCCTATTTTGATCAGTTCAATCAAATCACATAACTCAAAACAGAGTGTGACCAATACATGGCATGCACACAACCGGAAGAAAATGAATCTATAAAATTAAAAATCTATTTTTTATGGTTGCACCAAGAGGAGAACGAGAACCCCAACCATTTAGTAGTATTAATAACAGCCAGATTATGGAAAGAGCACTTAAGTACCCTCCTAAATCTTCAGTGATCTTAGAAGTATACAAATATGGTTAGGAGGGCAATGTAAGTTTACAAACTAAACTAGGGTGGATCCTTTGGTAAAAAGCAAAGCAACCAGCAAGTTAATACAGCTCCTGCATACTATTATACAGCTGAGCAGAATTCTCAGAGGTCTGCTTATTTCCTGTTTGCCAGTAGTGATCAGGCAGCCAATTAATTGAAGGACTGTTTGCTGCTTGTTCATGTATACTTGCAGGGACAAGCTACTTTAAGCTGACAGAAGACAACTCCTAGCTGTTGAGGGATCAGTTGGGAGTCAACTTCTTGGAAATTTTTCTCTGTGCCCAGTAATATGTGCCCAGCCATCGTCCAAGCTTTTTGGATCTCCCATCCCAGAAACTTTGCTGCTATCCAGATATGCTGAGATGCATAATTTTACTGGGGTGGGGATAAATCAGAGGACCAATCAATTTTCCTTCTTTTCTCTCCACTGTTAACTAGCAGCTTGTTGTCATGCAAAGCAATGGAGAGAAACAAGCGGTCTTCCTTTTGCAAAGATCAAATATGCAGCGTCATGTGCCAGCCTCTTGGCACTGGGGATTCTGATGTAGAGACTGAGGACACTGTGCATTCAGGGTTGGCTCCTCACGCGGAAATGCAGGCCGCAGAGCCAGTTCCAAGCCCTTCCTTGCAAGCTCAGGCAGAGCCTGGTGTCATGCAGCTTGGACAGCCTTCAGGAATCTCAGAAGAACTGAGTAATGAGCCAGCTGCTCAGAGGAGACAAAGACAGATGCTGCAGATGCAGAGTCAAAGGAGAAGTGCTTGCATTGCTGCAAGGTATGGCAGAATGCTCTGCGAGATGGGGGCATCTGCAGAAAATGGAGCTTTTGCAGGACCCATTAGCTAGAACTTTCTATATAAACCCTGCTTTGAACTTGGCTCCGCCTGCGTGTAATGAGAATACTTTCTGGTAAGCTCCACATGCCTGGTCTGACTCTGGCTTCCAGCTGTTAGTCTGCCTGCCTGATCTCCTGCCTGTGCCTTGACTCTGGACTGCCCGGACTATAGCTTTGCCTGCTGCCTGCCCTGACTCTGGCCTGTCTTGACTACGTCTCGCTTGCTGCTTGCCTGGACTCTGATCTGTCTGACCACCTGCTGGAGTCCCAGCTGATTACCCAATGAGCTGTGAGTAGGCAAGCTTGTTCAACAGATGTTCAAGTTGCTTGATGCAATCTGAAAACATCCCTGACCAAGTCAATCTCATTGTGAGTGTCAAACAGGGTACATCTGACTGCTGAAGAGGTTAGCTGAGAAATCTGCATCATTTCTATAGCAGAGATACTTGGTAAATTACGAAACAATTTGTGAAGAACAGCGCAGAACAGCACCAAACTTTGCTCTTTCTTGTGATACAACTCCTGTGCATGCTTACAAAAGGAACTAGTTATTTTACCACTGCCAGAATGAGGTTAAGAGCTCAGAGGAGCTGAGTAGAGGAGCAGTAATGAGAGTCTCAAATTCAAGGACTGGATTAAGCATAAGGGAAATTAAGAACAGACAGAGACTCCTTGCCAACAAACTGGCAACCACACAATTTTTAAAAAGTGATATGCTACTAACAGAGTCATCAACCTGATTCCTGTCTGCCAATTCCACCTAGTTATAACTAAGGCATGCAGTCAGGTGCCAGAAATCTGCTGTTACTCTGCTTTTTCTGAATAAAATTGATTCTACTCCGTTTCAGTATTTCTGATGACTACATTCAGGTATTTCAGTCACCAGAAAGCAACAGAAAACTAATCTTCTGCTATGCTTGCTCCTTTCTTCCTGCATTATTAAAATCTTGCTGGGTAGGACAGCTGGTACCTTATAAAAAGTTACTCCAGCAATTGTCACTTCTGTTGCACTGATCAAAATACATCCCTTTTTATGGAAACAGAATCATTGCTATCTGAGCAGTCATTGGTACACTTGGACCAAAGTTTTGCATTTATGCAGTGCTTTGATTTGGAAAAGTGTATAACTAGCTTTCAGGCCAATTAAGTCCTTTTCCCACAAACACACAGTTTGTACTATGCATGTCTAAGGAGAAGGAGTAACATTCTGTTCCCCTCAGAATTAAGAGTATGACACAGTAAGGGAAAGGAACCTTCCGTGAGGAACATTTCACTCAGAGAGTGAGCAGACCAAAGACATGCACTGATAACCTGCTGAAGCACAACAGCTGCAGGTAAGCAATTTATTTGATCTCTATGCAACACACTGATAGGTATTGACTAGCAAGCTGATCTCTCCAAGAATTGGTACAGATGAATCTACGAGAAGAGAGCACCGACCACTTCCTTGTAAAATAATGCAACTGCTCTTGTCCCATAAAGGTGAAAAGCTAGGTCCAGTGTCTGATATGCAGAGCTCAGCCAGAGGAATCCCACTGCTGGAGGAATATGGCAATGGTCAATAATGGAACAGGCTGTGCATTATCCAGAAGAGGTTTGTGGGCAAAACTCCAGCAGAGCTGGGTGATATGAGTGGTTCAATGGCAAAATTGCTAGGGAAACATAGCAATAGGTCCAACTCTTTAATAAAGAAAGCTGTTCTATCTAGAGAGGGTGTTCTCTGGAGATCCAAAGAGTATATGACTTTTCAGATTCTAAGAGGGTCCTGGAAGTAAATAGAGCAGACCAGGACTGAAATGAAATACAGTAAAGTCTTTTGGGAGAAAGGGCAGCATCTGGATGCAGTACTACTTTGTTCCTGCAATTATTGAGGCAGAGTGTAGAGAACTCAATAACTCTCTTTGCCAAGCAGAGTTCAAAGGGTTTGCCCATGAGTTGGATGAGGACAATCTGAAGGACCCACAGGGGTGTTTTAGGCACAACTGGATGATGAAGTCTTAATAGGACCTGGAAGGATTCCTTTCTACCACTAAAAAAGTAATACTATTCTTAATCTTTAAGGTGCCACTGGATTTTTCCTTTATTTTGGGCTTTTGCAGTCATCACAAATGTGATTCTGATGTTTTAAACTGTTGAGTAGGGGAGGGAATAGTGATAAATTAGAATCTGTCAAATGAGACTTTAAAGCTTAATTACTTGAACTTGGGTTGATAGTCTCATTGTTCTAAATCTGTAAAATCTGTAAAAGCCAGCAAAAGATTCTCTTATACAGAGAACTGCAGAACTGATCCAAAATCAATTGACACCTTAGCATCTTTCTGCAGGAAAATACCATATTTGTATATATTCTGTCCTTTCTGGTTGTGATCATACTCATACACTGTATTTCAAAATGAAATAGGCACCTAATAAATCTCTTTTGTTTTAAAACCTGAAAAGAGAGAGGTAATGCTAGATGGGACAGCAGAGATCTTTTTTTTTTAAATTAATAAGTTTATTAGTAAATTAAAATATAATACAATAATAGATATCTTGCATTATACATAAAAAAACCTTACTGTATATAAAGTTGGAAATAATACATTGTTACAATCTAACGGCATATTTCTTAAATTTTCTTATTTAAATTCTCCCATAATGGGGAGTATGTTCGCCGAATAGTTAAGTAGGCAGCAGAGATCTTAAAGGATACTGTGGCTCCTCACTTGTAATGGAGTTCAGATGACCCTTCTGACTCAGTTAAGTGTAAAAGGGTAAAGGTAAAGGTAGACCCCTGTGCAAGCATTACTTCTCCCATAGGGTGACATTTACTAGGCAGACTATGTTTATGGGATGGTTTGCTATTGCCTTCCCCAGTTGTCTACACTCAGTTAACAGTCTTGGGGTTATACTGGATTCAACTTTATTACTGGAGCAGCAAGTTAATGCAGTTGTTAAGGCTTTCTACCTGGATCCATGCCACCTCAACATTGAGACTTGACTACTTATTGCAATATAGCTCCCCTCAAAATCAATCTGGAAACTCTAGTTGGTGAAGAATGCTGCAGTTCAGTTAGACAGATCATGCATCTTACTCCCATTCAGCACGGATTTCACTGGCTGCTCATCAGTTACTGGGTACATTTTAAGGTCATTGAACCTTAATGGCCTTTATGGCCATGGACCCTCATGTCTGCAAGAACCCCTCTCCCATTATGTTCCACCATTCATCAGAGCAGGGTCTTCTGCAGGTGCCAACCTGCAAATGGACAAAATCAACAACTGCCTGTACACATCCCTTCTCCATTGTGTCTAAGAACTTGTAGCATGGCCTGCCTGGGGAGATTAGTGTGGCACCCACTCTCAGGACTTTTTGCAAACATTGGCCCCTTCTGCACAGGCTGGGGAGGCGGGCTCACACCGGTGTACTTGACACCAGTGGAGCCCAGGGACCGTTTGCACACGCTCGTGCAAGCAGCCTTGCAGCTGCCCGGGACCACAGACATGCCTTTGAATGGAGGCGCATCCATGGTTCCCTTCCCTGCTGCCTCCCTGCTTGCCCCTGCTTGCCTGCGAAGGCAGGGGTGATCCCCTGGGCCATGGGATGGCCCCTTGCCCCCTGGTGGCTCTGTGAATGAGAGTCGGGGAGGTGATTGTGCGAGAATTGCTCCATGAGCAATTTGTCTGTTTACAGCGGCTGACAGCTGCGGCTGTTCACTTGGCCACAGCTGTGCTCCGCTGTACATCAAAAGAATCGCTCATTGAGCAATTCTCGTATAACTCGCTCCGAGGCCACTGGCACGGGTTAGGGATGGTTTAGAGTCATTTGCAGGGTGGGAACTGTGCAAAGTTCCCGCCCCAAATGGTGTTTATACCACCCCCAACCCGGTTTATTGGCCAGTGTGGAAGAGGTCTATGCAAAACTTAATTATTCAATAGGGCTTTTCTATGAAGGCACCAGAGGTACACTGCACTAGAGGATTCACAAGTAACTTGGAAAAATTATTAGGGACTGTGGTCTATACTATTGTGAATAGCTGGCTGAAACTGGGATTTCACTATGGAATTTTGCATCATTTAGTGTGTCACATTAATATTTATGCCTTGTTTCAATTCTGTTTTTAGACTTCTGGTTGGTTCTACAACTCCAATTGTATTGCATTGTTTACTGAATGTCCTATCTGTCGACTGTATTGACTCACTCTGTAATCTGCCTTGAGTCCTAGTGAGAAAAGCAGACTATAAATATTGTAAATAAAGTAAAAAAAACAACTACCCCTGTTTCTCTGAAAATAAGACATCCCCTGAAAATAAAACATACCAGAGGTTTTGCTGAAGTGCTAAATATAAGGCATCCCCCGAAAGTAAGACGTACCGGTAGCAAAGTTTTTGTTTGGAAGCATGTGCACCCCAAACCCCTCCCCCTTCCTGCCTCGCCTGGCCCCACCCCAACAGACTGATTTGTGATGACAACTACTGTACAGTATATAATAAATGTTCATTTTTTTGTTCAACAATAAATGTGAATGCTTCTTCATGGAAAAATAAGACATCCCCTGAAAATAAGACGTAGTGCATCTTTGGGAGCAAAAATTAATATGAGACACTGTCTTATTTTCGGAGAAACAGGGTATCAAAATTAACAACTTGTCAGTTCTCCTAGAAGTCAATCACCTGAAATAACTTGGTCCTCTGGTAGTGCAGTCCTTATTGTAGTTTTGAGCTCACTGATTTCCACAGATTTAGATAGGAACTCTGTATAGGATAACACTGCAGTGAGGAGAGTAAAGTCTATAGAAAATCTGCTATTTCAGATCTCATTCAGAGTTTTTTTGGGGGGAGGGGGTAAGAAAAGCCATGCTGGAGTTGATTATCCAGTGCTTTCTACTATGTTCCCGTGGTTTCTCATTTTTCGTGGCTCCCAAGTAGTGATAAACATATACTCAAGTTGCTATTATGGGATTGGTAGACTTAGAGCAACGCATCCGCTCAGCCCTTCTAGTGTCACCGATGATTTGTAGTCCAATTGACTTGCTTTTATTTCACTTTGTAATATGCAAAAAGATATAACATGGTTTAACAAGAGTGTAGCAGGCATTTGCCATGATAGAATTACAGTACAAGAAGAAAACAAATGTCAGAATGCTCTTTGTTGCTGATGAGAGATGCAAAGACCTGAATGGCTTCAAAATTTCCAAAAAATTGTAATCTCTAGCGAGCACTGAAAACCTTCTGGATTAACACACAGCGGATTCAGTTAACGTGTTCTCAATTTTGATAACGCTGCCAGAAATTTTGGCACAATATTTAATTCAGATTAATTTTGGCTTGCTCTAAATGAAATTGTGACATTTCCTGCCTTAATATTTTTAATAAAATACATAAGGGTCCATTAAATGCCCAGAGAAAAAGTCGTACTTAACCATGAAAGAGTTACTCTTGAACAAATATTTGTGTTGGGAAAAATTCACAGAGCCTACTGTAAATCTATCATTTCATGTTAAATTTTAAAGAGGGTAATTTTTCCTAATCCCAATAAATATGTATTGAATGTTTTATGTTACTGAAGCACAATTGTAATGTCACCCCATGAGTCAGCAGTGACCTGGTGCTTACACAGGGGACTGGCTACCTTTACCTTTAGTTCTTCCTTAAGAAAGGACAAAGGATTTGGAATTACTCCTGTACAAGTTCCCTTGCAGCAAAATCACCCAGGATCATGCCTGTCTGCAGGGAAAAGGAGGACAACATCCAGGAGAGCTATAGCATAAAAAGGGGAATGCAGCATACAAATTACGGCAAACAGCTTCTAAAGCAGTGGTTCCCAACAGTTCTTCACTTGTGCACCCCTTGGCCACTCATTTCCCTAAAACTGTACCCCTATATTAGCAAAATGTTTTTAATTACTACAGTTGCTTTTGTTTCAAATGTATATGTTGTAGCAGCAAATAAATGGCCCAATAATGGGATTAAACGCAATTTATGGAGGGGTCATTTGCTTAGTTATTTTTAGAGGGCTCATTAGTTTTGAATGTTAGGGAGGTTATGATTTTTTTTAAGTTTCTGCATTCTACTCTATTCCTATGTTTTGAATTATTTTTTTTGTCCAATAAAATTTAGCATTAATAAAAAAGAAAAACAGAAATAAAAAAAACACTTGCAAGAAGGCTAAGACACCAGGTTAGCATTTTGTAACAGTTCTTCCTTAGCACAGAATGTGGGATATATCCATATACCAGTGGTGGCGAACCTATGGCACGAGTGCCAGAGGTGGCACTCAGAGCCCTCTCTGTGGGCACGTGCAAACAGAGTCACCCCCCCCCCCCACACACACACATCTAGGCTGGCCTGGGCCGCTGGGCTCGATTATTAGCATTAAACCTAAGACCTAGTTTTGGGGAAGCAGTGTAGATAACCCTGTTAAGCGCTGTTAAACCCCACTGATTTTCATGCGAAGAACTAAAGCGCGATCCTTTACCTGGAAGTAAGATCAGTTGCTGGCAATGGGGCTTGCTTCTGAGTAAACCCTCCTAGGGTTGTGATTCCCCATTGGAAGAGTTGCACAGTTGCTTCAAAGCAAAACCACCGACTACCACCAAGTTTATTCCTGAGTAACGCACGCCTCAGAGCCAACCGTTTTTTCTAAACTAAAACCTCAGTATTCAGGTTAAATTGCCGGGTTGGCACTTTGCGATAAATAAATGGGTTTTGGGTTGCAATTTGGGCACTCTGTCTCGAAAAGGTTCGCCATCACTGCCATATACCCTTTCACAAATGGTGCTTGGTGACTTTTTCCCTAGATGGTTTCCCCGTATGCATGTATAAATCAGACTATTATTATTAATATTAAATGTATAGTGTTACTTGCTGGGAAAGGACCCAATACTACCATTTCTATTACACTCTATCAAAGAGCACTAAGCCAAGGGAAAAGGTCTTCTATAGCAGAACTCTGACATATTAGTACTGTTCTCATAACTAAGCAAGTCATAGCATGCTTAATTCTCACAGCATTAAAAATAATCTTAGAACAAATTTGTTCTCTGTTTGCAATGACTTCCTGCCATTTACACTGGCCAGTCTTAATTGTTGCTATGCAAGAGAATAAATGGGCACAAACCAAACATTGAAAACAGAAATACGAAAGCCAGTGGGAAACCACTTCAACCTCCCAGAACACTGAATAACAGACTTTAAACAGACTAGCACAAACTACTACTGCTAGTTCTCTGGAATGTAATTTAATAGACCTCAGCTTTTCAGCCTACATAGTTTCCCAAGTCAAGAGGGAGCATAGCCAAGAAATGAAGGTAGTGAAATTGAACTGAGGTCTAAATCCACATTACATGCAAACATGAGTACCTGAGCTCCAATTCTATTTCAAAAAGGAGAGAGAGGAAAGAAACAGGGAGACAAAAAGAGACACAGGGAAGAGGAAGCCGAGAGAACAGGGAGAGTAAGAGATTCTGCAAATGCCACCACCACTGCTGTGCTGTTCCCCCGACAGCCTCCTGTGTGGCGCTGGAGTAAGACAGCTCCCATAAGCTGAGCTGAGAGGCCCAACTATGGTGCCCAGCCCTACAGGAGGCTGTCAGGCAGGGGCAGTTGATAGGTGCAACTGGGAAGAGGCTGGGCAGTGTTGTCAGGCCTCTCTGTTCAGCAACAGGCTGAATTTCCCTGGGGGTTCCATCGGCATGCTTTTAAGGAGGCTAAAAAGGAGCTTGAATGGAGGTTACCCATTGCTGAATGGAGAGGCCCCAAAATGGTGCCTTGCCTCACCCCAGCCAAGGGGCACCCATCACCCCCCTGCCCAATAGCTTCCCACGCCTCTCAAAGTTCTTTGCCCCATGCCCCCCCCCACCCCCGAAATATGTGAAACCACTCTGTCTCACACAGGGTCTTTATCAGGAGCTTCTACAGTGTGCTGTCCCAGCTCGTCAGTCTTGCAGACTCCTTTGACACACCTCACTGAAGCCACACCTCACTTCCTGCCACTTTTTCTTGGGGACATGAATGGAACTGCTCACTTGCTCACCCTCTTCTCATGCGTTCCCAACACCCCAGGAAACCCAGCCACGGGACACCACAGTTCAATTGCTGTGGATGAGCTGAAGGTATCTCTTTCTCTAATCCTCTTAATGAAAGGGGCTTGTAAACAGGGACTTTTGCAGACACAAACACAGCTCCAGACACTGTTGTCCAAACCAAGTTCACAGGTTTATTAGCAAAATTCCCAAGGTTAAATCTTCAGCTCTCCACGCAATATATCACATCTTTTAAAAAATTCACCAATACAAAAATAACACTGACAACCACAAGTCTTAAGGAGGAACCAAAACAACAACCAGCTCTTGGTTAAAACAGAGACTTCCTCCCTTACTTCCCAGCTGTCTTAAAAAGCCAATTACCCTGCTCAAGGACTGGCCGCCCTTTTCATCACTGAAGCCTGTGATAACCATTTTCAGGTGTGATTAGGCAAAGAGCAAGATTGCAGGAGACAGTTCGTCAGGTAAAGCCAACTCTCAGACAGGGCAGCATCTGATTGATCCCTTGCCCTCATGCGCTGATCAAAAAAGCTGTTCTAAAGGATAATGATTAGCTTTTTCTAACTCATGGGAATAAATAACAAAACGTATTGTTGAAGGCTTTCACGGCCGGATTCAACTGGTTGTTGTGGGTTTTTCGGCCTGTGTTGCCATGGTCTGGTAGATCTTGTCCTAACATTTCGCCTGCATCTGTGGCTGGCATCTTCAGAGGTGTATCACAGAGAGAAGTCTGTTACACACTGTGTTCAGTCTGGACACAGCATGTAACAAACTTCTCTCTGTGATATACCTCTGAAGATGCCAGCCACAGCTGTGTGTGTCCACACTAGACAGTGTGTAATAGGCTTCTCTCTGTGATACACCTCTGAAGATGCCAGCCACAGATGCAGGTGAAACATTAGGAACAAGATTTACCAGACCACGGCCAAACAGCCTGGAAAACCCACAACAACAAATAACAGAATGGTTCTCTGTTATCTCCTGAAATTCTATACTGTAAAATACTACACTTCATGCCTCTTGATCTGCAGGGAGAAATTCTCCATGGTTTTGGAGTTAGGTATCATTAATATGAGAGCCACTGTGATACAGTGGTTAAGAGCAGTGGACTCTAATCTGGAGAACCCCATTCCTCCACATGAAGCCTGGCAGGTGATCTTGGGCCAGTCTGGACACAGCATGTAACAAACTTCTCTCTGTGATACACCTCTGAAGATGCCAGCCACAGATGCAGGCGAAACATTAGGAACAAGATTTACCAGACCACGGCCAAACAGCCTGGAAAACCCACAACAACAAATAACAGAATGGTTCTCTGTTATCTCCTGAAATTCTATACTGTAAAATACTACACTTCATGCCTCTTGATCTGCAGGAAGAAATTCTCCATGGTTTTGGAGTTAGGTATCATTAATATGAGAGCCACTGTGATACAGTGGTTAAGAGCAGTGGACTCTAATCTGGAGAACCCCATTCCTCCACATGAAGCCTGGCAGGTGATCTTGGGCCAGTCACAATTCTTTCAGAACTCTCTTAGCCCACATGGAGGTAGGCACTGGCAAATCACCTCCAAGCATCTGCCTTGAAAACCTACGAGATTGCCACAGATTAGCTGTGACTTGACCACATCATTAATATACTGACAATACCCAACTCTGTATTTCTGCATCCTGCTTGCCTGAAATTGCTAAAGTTGTCCTGAGCCAGTGTGGTCAAGTGGCTAAGGATGAACAACTTAAAACCTAAGTCTCAGCAAGGGGGACGCTGAGGTCTTATTGTGCTTCCTGCCTTTAATAGGGTTCAGCTGATTGTGGTTGCCTTGGTTTAGGGTTCAGGTTGTACTTGACGCAGCATTATCACAGAAGAAGCAAGTTAAATCAGCTGTGACAGATGATTTCTTTTGTCTTCATTTAATTCACCCAGTCTGGCATTGTTGAACCATGCCACAGTAGCCTTGATGCTAGACTAATGTAATGCACTCTACATGATACTACCCTGGAAGAGAACTTGTAAACTTCAGCTGGCACAGCTGAACTCAATTACTGTCAGTAGCTAGACAGAGTAAGCATATTATTTTGCAGTTTCAACTCGAGATGCTACTTACTACCTTTAAAGTCTTTCAGGGCTTGAGACCCACATATTTGCAGCACTGCCTCACTCAGAATGCTTTGCTAAGACAGCTGAGCAAGGTCTTTTGAATGTGCAGCCTGCAAGTGGGCAAGATCAACAGCTACCCACACACGTATGTTCTATTATGGCCCCCACACGGTGGAATGACCTACTTGATGAGATCCAAAAGGTTCCACATGACTATCATTCTGTGGAACATACAAAAGGCAAATTATTAAGGGGCCACTTTTGTAAAGGGAATGTCGTTCTAGTTTTACTGACTGAAAATTTTCTACAGTTGTATTGCTAGTTCTTAATTTTTGTAACTCACTGAGTCTTTGTGAGAAAGGTAGACTATAAAAGAACAAAATAATGTAATACCGTGTACATATCATAAGATCTTAACTCATGAGTATGTGAACCAAGTCAGAATTAATTTATTCTGCTCACACAATTTTTATTCAACTCAATAACTCTCTATGTCAACTATAGGCTTTCATTCATTATTGCACTAAAGTTTAAGAAACAGATCATTTCCTACATGTCCAATATTGTGTTGTGCTAGAGTTTAAGAATAAAGGTTTTCTCCCATTGTATAAAACAAAATGCTCTAGGACAAAGTGATTCACTGTGGTGAGTAGCCGTTGGTTTTACTTTGAAGTTGACAGGGGGCATCACTGCTAAGCCTTCATTTTAGTCACTGTTTAAATTATAGTGCTCTCTCTTTGGAAGAATCTGGGGGCTCACAGTTTGTTCATAAAATGCAGTAAACTGGTACTTGATCAGCAAGATCCCTAAATAGGTGACAGATAACCTGAACATAATCTGGATGAAACATTCCATGTCTGTAAATCCTTGTATGTGTTTGTTAGTAGCCTGGTTTTTCTATATACAATGTCTGTTTACATTTTAAGAGTATGTCTGTGAGCCTCAGGATTGTTACTTCTTTGTGGTTGCCATGTATGCCACCAATGGACTTTGCATTGCACACAGGCCTTTTCCCTCAGGGAAGTTCACGCTGCATGGCTAAGGGAGAGGAGTTGCACCTTTCCACTCAGTATTTCTGAGAGATGGTGTGTGTGTGTGTGTGTGTGTGTGTGGAACCTGGGAAGGACAGGGACAATGTCATAGAGTCGACTCTCCAAAGCATCCATTTTATTCAGGGGAACTGATCTCTGTAGCCTGGAGATTAGCCATAATTCCTGGGGATCTCCAGCTCCCACCTGGAGGCTGGGATCCCTACTGAGAATAAGGCAAATAACTCCTTGATTTATTGTGTATTCATTTCATGGAGCCTCCCAGAACAAGTTCAGGAACAGGATGAAAATACCATAAAACCCACACTGTACATACTCTGACAAGTACGGCCAACTTAATCTACAAATTACTTTGCTAAACAACTGCCCAACTATTTCTGCACAGGCCAGACTCAAACAGTAGCTCTCACTGCTGGAACCAATAAGGTTGCAAGGTCAAAATAGTTCTTTTGCATCCTACTTTGGTTGTACATCTTAAACATTGCTGCTGGAAGTCAGAAGTCAAGTTTGAGAGTCTCTGAAAAGGCAGTTACAACAAACCACAGGACTGAAAGCTGTAATGGGATATTTCCCTCTTGATATTTCAGCTCCACAAGGCTCAAGTATCTTTCTGTGCTTTAACAAATGCAGCAGAATGCTTGGTGAAATTGCTGTTAAAACCATACGTAAAAGGCAGGATACCTATTAGTCTCTACAATTTTCCTAGCAAGATAGTTTATGAAAAAACATATCCACACAATGAAAAATACTAGAAACTTTTAATTGGATTCAATTCACTGAAATTGAAATGAGACTCAAAGAAAAACATTTAAAGCCTTATGTTTAACCTTTTTCTTATCAATTATTTTTAAGTGTATATTTTGTCATGCTTTTGCTATACAAACTATATTTTCATGCAACGTTGGGCACTTTTAGCAAGCCACTCATCCTAACCTTTCCAGTTCCATATGTGCCTCCTATTATCAACTACTAAGGGAGGTCCTTAATAATCTAATGGAAAATGAATGAATGGAGGTATGTCTTCCTAATGCACAACTCACAAAAGAATTTCCAGCTCACTCTGAAGTTCCTCATTTTTGTCTAAGCCAAAAGCTACATTATTCCTTTATAAATAATGATGACTATATACCACAGAGCAACTCTATGAGTTTAAACAACCATTGGGATTTCCTTTTTTGTATTTTTAAGTAATTTACTGTCTTCTGAATAGGATTTATAACAACTCAAAGCCAGCATTGCTCACAGTACATTAAGCCTATGAGACAGAGTTGGTAAGACAGCATAGTGTTTTTACTTCAGACTTCTATTTTACAGTGTGCATATGTTTAATGAAATATGCAGCACTTGAACATGATTTATTTGTACCAGTGTTTACTATGAACATTTTTGAAGGTGGGAAATGACACCCTGAGGAGCCATCAGTGCTCGTTATTTAGACAGAAAGCAAAACACGTATGGATTCATGAAGTTGAGCAGGGTCCATGAAGAGCCCAAAGCATCAAATTCAAGGGACCAACTAGTCACTCTACATCAGTAGTGACTGGAGGCATCTGCAGATGAGATCTGTGGACGTGCTGTGTTGAACTTAGCTTACAAAAAGACTTGCTTTCAGCAACGTTCACTAACTAATTCAGAATGATTACTTTCCCCTTGAATGAAATGTATTGTATTTGGCAGTCTGGAAGCCTGGGAAAGGTTATTGCAATTGATGTGAAGAGATCCAATGCTCAATTGGCTTTTATGAACAGCATGGCATCATGAGGGGATGGGGAAGAGATTCTTCCCTAGTTAACCTTATCTTGGGAACCTGCCTATGGAGAGTTACTGTAGCATGCAGGTTACAAAACTGATAGATGAATCAAGAATCCACTCGCATGAATCCATTAGATGACTTCAGCAAGCCATTTTTTCCTAGTCTTGAGCTCCTTAATTGCAAAATGGCAGTACCTCCAACTTACCTTCATTGTAACAGCACTACACAAATGCTAGCTATTATTATTATTAGGTATATAAGGTCAGTGACCCACTTGCTAAACAAGCACAAGCTGTACTAAGAAAACGCTAGTCCAAGAATTGGGGCAATTTACTTGCCCGAAACAGACATTTGTTGGGTGAAATGTGTCAAATCAAACTTTAAAACTAGTTTATTCTCAAAGAGACATTTGGAGGTGGTTTGCTATTGCCTGCCTCCATGCCATGATCCTAGTATTCCTTGGAGATCTCCCATCCGAATATAATCAGGGTCAAGGCTGAGAGTGTGTGAATGGCTCAATAGTGTGAGTGCGGATCTGAATCTGAGTTTCCCAGTCCAACATCTTAATCTCAACACTACATTGTCTGTCAGCCCTTTTACTTATATGGATATAAAAGCAACCAAGCAAGCAGTTCTCTATCAAACTGCTTACTAAGGAAGATGCCCCTTCCACTTTTACAGCATTCCAACCAACGACACAAAGACACGAGGATAACTGACAGACACTTGGCATTTACTTTTTATTTTAACATTTTTGATAGGTTAATTTGAATCGTATTAGACTTCTCATGTTTGGATTTATGGTTTGTACCTCTCCCCCTCTCAAGTTGCTAGCTGTAGCCTATACAAATCCCAAAGGATCACATGCCTAGTTGATGAGGATTGAAAAATGATTCCCTGAAACAGTATATGCTGCAGCTCCTAGGTATCCTCAGTGTTGCAGTTTGAAAAGGTTTTCCCCAAAGGAGCATACCCATGTTTACTATTCTGTTTCAGTTAAGCAAAGACACAAAGATTTTAAAAATGGGTTTCCCTTGTCTGAAATATGTAGCCTTCCCCAATGTTTACTCTATATTGAAATGCCAAAAGAACTCATTCTCTAAATACAGAATGAAGTCACAATTGAGGGCTGTAAACAAAGCCCAAAACACAAAGAATTCACCATATTCACTGGTGTAGTGAGGGGGGGACTGAGGGGGCTAGAGCCCCAGGCACCCTTTCCTGGAGGGCGCACTGACCTCCCCATCCCGCAACTGCACTCTGGCCAGTTTAGGGTTGCAGCACAGTTAAACACCATCGGTCAGGCCTCACTCCACTTCAGAGAGGAGAGACCCACTTATTGCTAGCCTGCAATTTAAAGCTGGTCACAGAAAACTGAGCCCTAAAAGCTGACTTGCTCTAGTTTTATACTGTTGGCTCCGCCCTCAAGCTCCACCTGACTGGAAGCCTAAAGTTTAAAGCTGGACCTGGCCAGCTGAGGCCTGCAGCAAATGAGCTTCGGAATTCCAATGGAGATCAGGCAGTGTGGCTAGCCCCGCACCGAACTCCACGTGGAGGTGGGGGGGTAGGGCAAGTTGGGGGGGGGTGCAGTTAGTGAATTACACCCCTGACCATATTTCATGCTGTATAATAGGCTATCTGCAGTGGTTCCAAGTACCTCAGTTTGTATCAATACATGTGAACCCTGGTCCCCCCACTATGCAGTTTCCATCCTTTTTTCTTGCTTTGAACAGGACTTTTATTTTTACTTCAGACATTGAAATCCTAGACATGTGCCTAATCTGTTTATGTGTGAATCCTGCCTGTCTTAAAAGATACTGCCATTGCTGAGCCCCCTAAGATTATACTTGTCTTTGCTGTGAAGATATGAAATCTGACCCCTTGGCTTGTGTATCTTAGAAAGAGCTATGAATTCTTGACATGTGCTTGCTAACTGCAAAAAAGGAAACTATGAGGCAACGGCTCAGTTCCTTCTTCAACTTGCCTCAAGTTTCTTCAAGCTACATATTCCCAGATTCTCACCTAGGCCAGGGGTAGGGAACCTGCGGCTCTCCAGATGTTCAGGAACTACAATTCCCATCAGCCTCTGTCAGCATGGCCAATTGGCCATGCTGGTAGGGGCTGATGGGAATTGTAGTTCCTGAACATCTGGAGAGCCGCAGGTTCCCTACCCCTGACCTAGGCTATACCATTCAATGCTCCAACGTATGAAGACTGGCAAATACTCCACCTTATTTATGCAACCCCCTCTGATCCTCCAACCAGTTCAGGTGAACAGAAGAGTCATACATATGAGGAGAAATCAAAGGGAAGAATCGCTTATGGTCCAGCGGCTAGAGAATGTAAATATGTTAAAAAGCTGAACAGTTAACAAGAAAGACAAGGCAAAAGTAAATTCTATTACTTTCATTTTATTCAATAACAGATGAAAATGCAGTTTGTCTCCCAGAAAACACTGCATGTGTTCCAAAGTTTCTTTGCATACAAAGGGTGGATTAAACAGAGGGAGACATGCCCACCCAGTGTGCACTCTTCAGACTGCCAGCAGCAGTACCAAACCCGGTACCACAGCACTCTACATGAAAAAATAAAGGCCCTCAAGCAGATGGGATTTTTCAAGCACATTTCTATAAGCATTTTATAATCTAATAATATGAGAGGAAAAATGACCCCGAAGTTCTGTAAACCTGACTGGAATGCAGACATCTGTTCTAGTTAAAATGTTTCCTGACTAGGGTCCTCCAACCCACTTTAAATATTTATAGTTTTTAACTAGATTAAAGCATTATAAGAGAGGTTTTATTCTCAACAACCTGTGACTGGAATTGGTGTGCCAGCTTTTTCCAGTGTTGTCCTAAAAACGAGAACCATGTTTCGCAGCACAGTCCCAACTGTTCATATACAGCCTTCACAGAAAACAGATCCAGAAAAGGGGGGGGGGGTCCTGTGGGAGGAGGAGAGTCTCTCCCCCTGGAAACAAGCACATAGTGTAGTTAAATCCTCAGGAAGTGAATGGCTGAAAGAACCTCCTCTCCCAACTCCTCCTTCAGCATTAGCAGCCTGAGCAATTACCGAGTGGAACAAACCCTTATAACACCACCTGGTGCATTTTTCAGCCGTTGGTCTTGCTCCCAGGCCTGTCATGGCTCATTTAGATAGTACAGTGCATTCGCTCTATAGGGCTATTCTCAGGGACCATGGAGTTCAGGACATAATGAGATACAGAGATTTTTATCATGAAGTGTAATGTAACTGTGAGCCACAGAACTCATGGTTTGGTATGTGAAGACTGCTTAGTACAAAAAGAGGGGGGAGGGCTTAAAAGACAAGGTGGAATGTAAAAACAAATGATCCTGGGTTAAATATGCACATTTTAATAGCCAAAAGAAAACGTATTCTAGCGCAACAACTTTCAGTCCAGGTGGATGAAAAGATTCTTAGTTACATGCACTTTATCGGAGATCGGATTTCCCTTTTGCACACTTACCACAATACACCACATAGATTCAAATTTACAGTACAGCTAGCTCAAAACTAGAATACAGATGACCAGTCTTTGTCATATGAATACACGATGCCACCTTATACTGAGTCAGGCTATCAGCCTATCAAGCTGAGGGCCTAGCAATAGCTCCACAGGGTTAAGGAAGAGGGCCATTCATACCATCTACTACAGTGGTGGCGAACCTATGGCACAGGTGCCAGAGGTGGCACTCAGAGTCCTCTCTGTGGGCACGCACACACAGAGTTTATCATGTGGGGGGAAAATCACCCCCCCCCCACACACACACATCTAGGCTGGCCTGGGCCGGGTGCCTGTGCTCCAGGTGGCTGCTGCCCGGGGGCGGAGGGGGGAGAGAGGCAGCAGAGATGCATGTGGGACTTGCTGGAGGCTACAGCAGGCTGGCCCCTGCTCAAGGGGGTTATTCAGGTTAAATTGCCACGTTGCCATTTTGTGATAAATAAGTGGGTTCTGGGTTACAATTTGGGCACTCGGTCTCAAAAAGGTTTGCCATCACTGATCTACTATCTCTATTCCTATAAATGGGTATGGTTGGGATTGTATTTATTTAGGTTTATATACAGCCCCGACCTATACACATTCATGGATCTTTGAATGAGCTGCTATCACTGCTAAATAAAATATTTAAAGAAAGTGATATACCTGTAGCTGTATAAGATACAAAATGGCAGTCTAACTTCAGTGATGTCAGCGGGTAGATCACTTAAAGCAGATGGTATTATACAACCAAAATAAAACACACCGTATCATGACTGTGTGAAGCTGCTTCAAACACCATTGGTCTCCCGGTCCTTCTAGTTCACTGGCTGCGTCCCTTCAATAAACCTTTGGGTGAAATGTCGAAGGAACTGGCTTGTGTTGGGATCTAGAAGCGCTACACCAAGATGACTCAAGAAATTGAAAGCAAACTTTATTTTAAGATATATCTGTATGTCTGTAGAGTATTGATTTGAGATTATGCATACATACCAGGATTTAGTTATATGAACATTATCAAAAAACAAAACACACATACATAAAGGTGATTTGTAAGACAATTCTATTCAGGTGCCTTTTTTGCACAACCACGTGGTTCAAGGCCTGACTAATTTCATAGATTTCTCCACTGAGACAATTCACTCTCAATCAACAGACCAATGAACGAAAAAGAGAACCTTAATTTAATTTAAAATTTTATATGACATTGGAGTGATCAATGTACCAGGATATATTTCTCAATTCTTGAACTCTTGATCCTTAACTCACCTCATCCTTCCAAGATTCTCAGTTAAAAATCATATTTTTTCTAGTCAGCTTACAACTCAACCTCCTTCACTCCTAGATTCAATCTCTCCACTCCTCCTTTTCTTCCTTCACCCCACAAACTACAGTCAGTGGAATGGGACTTGACCATCACAACTATCTTGAATATTTTTTACAGGGAATAGTTTGCACTAGTATAGAGTTAGTAAATATCATGTGATTTATATCTATTGTCAGTTCTGATTCATAGGGGCAAAGGATTTGCTCCACTGTGGAAGGGTAACAATCCAAACAGACGTCTAAAATATATGTTCAGTTTATATTTGTTCTGGCCACTAAAACCAGCCCAAACAGAAAGATTTTATAACATTTCCCAAACGTTTTTGGGTTTACGCCTTGGCAAGTCTTAAGTTTCAGATGTATATCTATTCCCTAAAACTAACTAGTTAATAACACGTTTTCACTGAAGAGTCATGATTTTATTACACGCTCCAGAGATCCAAGTTCAAAAACATTCCAGGATATACAATGCAGGCTGCATATATGTATACATTTTAATAAGAAGGTTTGGCAGAGCAATTTAGCAGGCAAATGCATAGCTGGAGCATGGATTATAAAGATATATCTCAAACAGCTTTGGACTCCTGCTTTAAGAGTTATTCTTCCCCTCCCCCAACAAACCACCTCTCAAGGCAGGCAAATTTATGGCTCAATTTTTTTTTTGGCATTAAAAATAAAAAGTGTGGGGTTTTTTTTGTTTTGTAAAAGAAAGCAGACTCTCAGTGTCTCATTGCCAGGTATTAGGTTGCTGAATATAAAAACTTGGAAGCCTGAGCCAGTTCAGGCTCCATCTCTAAGACTCAAAAATGTCTCTCCAACATATATAGGCGGTTTTTTTCCTATCATAATTTCTCTCTTCCCCCTCTTTTCCTCAAAAAGCAATGATGTTAACAGGAAAGCTGAATATAAATAATGGCTCACCAAACCAAAATCATTGTTAGCTGTGCCAATAAAAATGTTCCTTCTCTTCAGGGATAGCTAAACAACTAATAGTGCTACTAATGATCTGTTGGCAGGGCTAGCCAATGCAGCGCTAAACAGATAGCTCTCTCTGTCTCTGAAGGTTGCTAATTGATTTACTTCCAAGTAAATCAATGGGACTCACTTCCAAGTATATAGGAATTAATGGGCAAATTAAAATGGGAAATCAGAACTTGAAACTGTGCTTTCTGCAACTGCAACACTATCCTTTCCCTCCTAACTGATGCATGCCTCCTCTGAATTGCCATCTGTGCTCTTAAATGCAAACAGGGCCGCTGTCTATGAATTTGAAAATCTCAGGAAAACTATGTAATACCAAGATTAGTACTAACAGTTTGTGTGAATGTAATGAAAATATGAGATGGTGGTAGTAGGGAAATCAGATTCCTACAAGAATCCTCTGTGGCTGACACCATGCAATTTTCAGCAATGGTCCTTAAAATCTGGAGAAAAACAATGGTATTGGTGGGGAAAGTTACCTTTCAATAATGACTCAAACAGAGAATAAAACGTTATTGGTTATTTCAATGAATTAAGAAACTTACTTCATCTCTAGAACCTCTTCCAAATGTTTCCTCCTTTCAGCCCGCAAGTTGGTCAAGTGGGTTTCTTTCTCAGCCAGAGATTGTTGGGTACAGGAGAGCTTCGCTTTCATAGATTCCAGTTCTTGTTTCACTTTCTCCATAGCCATCATCAGCTCTTCTACCTAAGGGAAGAGAACACATGCAATTAAAAAAAAAGTTTGTTATGCACCACAGCCACTGAACTGCTTCGACCTCAGTGATAAAAAAGGAAACCAGGGACAAGAGTTATGCAACAATCCATTTCCCCATAGATTTAGTGCCTCTCTGAATTCTGATCTTACCCTATGTGTTGATATCAATAAGGATTACTATTTCCATGAATGAAAAGCAGACTTCAAAACACCACTAGTACACCTGTGGTAATTTAGTGCAGTATGTCACTTTATTGGTAGCAATTAAATAATCTACACAGAATTTACAATTTACAAATAGGCAGTCACACTAAAACTTTGACAGTGGATGAAACCTGATGTTGAAACAGTCAAGGTCAGCATTTCAGCAACATTATATGGGTTGCCAGATCTGGACTGTGAAACAACTGGAAATTATTGGAGCCAGGGGATGGCATGGTTTGGGGAGGGGGCTCAGCAGGATGTAAGGCGATAGAGTCCACTATCCAAAGCAGCTATTTTCTCCAGGGGAACTGATCTCTGTCACCCGGAGATCAACTGTAATTTTGGGAGAGTATGAGAGTATCACAAAACAGTTAACTTAATTAAGACAACTTAACTGCAGCTTGATTAATTTGTACAAACAGCTAAAACAGCAGCTTTTAGATGATCATGCGACAAATGTATACGCCAATGGTAGGTTCTGCATTTTTATTCCAGTCTTCTTTCCCAGAGTTCAGAGAAGCAAGCACAGTACTCCTTTTCCTATCTTCTTCTCACAGCTACCTTGTGAAGTATGTTAAGCTGAGAGATAGTGCTGGCCCAGTAAGCTTCATGGAATAGGTAATGTGCCTTAGATATTTGTATTTCCAGTCACATTGTACTCCCATTTGGTCCCAACTGGGCACAGCAAAGCATTGTTGGATACTTCAGAGAAAAAAATCTTAACACATTTACATTTCAGTGATTTAAAAAACCCAGGAAACATTTCAAAGTAAACTGAAATGTTAAGTAAATCCAATTAAGCTTCAGTAATGTACTGCTACAGGTATCTTCACAAAGTGATTAGGATCTGGCCCTTCACTGCCTTGCTGTACAAGCCCTATCTGAACCAGCAACTTCAGCCTCAATTAATGACACACTGTAAGATTAGTCACTACTCAATTAATTCAATGGTTGTGGCTGAAAGGGTTACTTTGCTTCGTTAGAAGTAGCAGGAGACATGTAAAAGAGCCTGTGTCTTCTATTTTTGTTCTTTAAGGACCCAGAGAAGGACCTGCTGACATTCAGCATGGTCACACATATAGAATAGCGGAGGTACAGCTTGGTGTCTTCTGAATAAGACAATATGTGTCTCACAAGCAATGATCTATCCATGAACTCCATCATTTTAATTGTCAGGAACATGTGTTTTACTATGCAACAGTCTTACGTGATAACAATCAAGGGATTGACATAAGCCATGGTTGGCTGAGAGGCTGTGTTTGAGGGCAGATCATCTGCTTTGCCCAGGTTTAGTCCTTGATATCTCCAGTTTAAAGACCATGGAGAGTCATAATTTCTCAGAGATCGAGGACAAATTTTCCTGTAGATTGCGGGATGCCTCAGGAGGCAATCCTTTTTCCAATGTTATTTGTCTACATGCAACCCCTTGCCCAGCTGGTCTGGAGTTTCGAACTGGGGTGCCATCAGTGTGCCATCAGCTTATCTATTGATGGGAGACAGGCTGGACACCACCCCAGAAAATCTGGCCGAATGTCTGGGAGCTGTGGTGAAGCAGTTGCATCCGAACAGACTGAAACTAAATCCATTGAAGATGGAGGTCCTGTGGCTGGGTCAGAGTGGGGTTGTTTACTGTCATTGGAGGAGGTGACATTAGCACCTTCACCTTTGGTCTGTAGCCTGGGTGTGATCTTGGATGCCTCCCTACATACAGAGGCCCCAGTTGCATGTACAGCCAAATTGGCTTTCTACCATCTTTGCCAGGTGAGGCACCTAGCTTCCCTGTCTGTCCCTCTCTAACCTAGCCACAACGATCCATGCAATGGTCACCTCCAGCTGGATTACCATAATTCGTTCTACACTGGAGTTCTACACTGGGGTTCTCTTGAGGCTGCTCTGAAAACTACAACTCGTCCAGAATGAAGCGGCAAGGGTCCTTATAGGGAACTCTGCTAGCACATTTCTCTTGTGCTATGCCAGTTGTACTAGTTACCAGTTGAATTTTGGATCAAGTTTAAGGTTCTGACATTAACCTTTAGAGCCCTGAGTGGTCTGAGGCCCTTGTATCATGGGACTGTATCTCCCAATATCACCCTCGGAGAGCGTTCAAAAGACATCTGGCTGCCCTCAACCAGGGCACATTCTCAGTCGTGGCCCTGTTTGGTGGAACTCTCTGTCACCTGAGACCTGGGCCCTGTGGGATATAGTGCAGTTCCATAGGACCTATAAGACAGAGATGTTCCACCAGGCCTATGGTTGAGGCAGCTACGGTTCTACCATCTTGGTGGCCTTCCTTCCCCCTCCCTCCTTTTTAGGTAATTTTAAAAATTATTTTTTCCTCTTTCTCCCTTTTTAGGTTCTGGAGATAGGAGACTTAGTTTTCAGCTTGGTTGGTTTTTCTACTACATGATCTCCCCCCCACTGGAAAACTTACTTGGAAATTTTACTGATGCCAAAGGTTTTTAAATTCTATGTTAAGTGTTGGGTTTTAATTATTATTGGGCAGAATTTTATTATATTGCGTATTGTTTGTATGTAAGCCCAGCCTTCAGCTAAGGTAGGGTGGGATACAAGCCCAAAATAAAGTTTTAAAAAAGCTGCAACCAGTAAGACATATTAGAAGCACAGGTTTTAGTAAACATATTAGATAACAAAGTACCTGTGTGGGGTGCCAGAAAGACTGCCACTGATTTTTTTTTTTTTAAAGTTCAGCTATACCATACCTTGTTTTAGTTTTACACAGCTGTGATACAATAGTTATTCAGGAAAACTAATCATAAGAAGTGGGAAAATATAGTTCAGAACAACCTAGGAGCATGTCCAAGCATACTTGAACAATATGGATTATATCACCTGGGGGACTTACAGCATTTATTTATCTATAGATCCTGAAGGAGACAGCTGGCCATATGTGCATATATGACAATGCATGAGGAACTGGTGTAATATCTGCAGACTGGAGAAGCTTGTCTGATTTAAGGGGGAAGACAACCCAGGAATTACAAAACTGGTAGAGCGCATTAAAATTTGTTTTATTGTTGGCTTTAAATACTTAGAGAAGATACACACAAATCTCTGCCCATGTGAGTTTACCAAGAGAAATCGTACCATGCAAACCTGGTTTTCTTTTTTTGATAAAAGACACTTGTTGAAATAGGAAGGAGAGTATTTGACTTCAAAAAGGCTTCTGAATTAGTCCTACACAAAATCCTTGAAGGAAAGCTTGAGATAAGTGGGCCAGAAAGAACTACAAAGATTGGTATGGAACATAGCAGGAACAGCTTTCTTGGTTCAATGCTTCATTCATATCTTGTATGGAGGAGTGGAAACTACATTTTTCAAATTCAGATAATACAAAATACAGAGAAAATGCAGACTTAAAATTATCTCAAACTGGAAACAGAGATAATCCTAAAATGAATGTAGATTGGGACAAGGCATTATTTACTGAAAATATATATTTAAATGCCTAAGTATAGGATAGATATGGGGGGAAACAACTGGATCAGTAGCAGACACATTTAGGGGTCATGGGATATAAAGAAATGAACACAAGTCTAAAACTTGATGTTCTGAGACAAATGGCACTTTAGCCATATTAACAGGAGCACCACATACAAGTTTCTGTGAAGCTGGAATTTATTCATCTAAAGTACTACAGATTAAATAAAGAAAGATGTTGACAAGTTGGAATGGGATTCAGTACTACCAGAATTATAAAAGAGATTTAAGATGGAAATCTTGTGAGAAATGCTTAGATACTAGTATGTTTTGCTTAAGTCGACACTGAGCATATAACAGTCTGTAAAAAACTGACCAGATTTGAAAAAGGAGGAGGGACAAAGCTGAGAATTGAACAAGAACAGTATATGGAAGCCCATCACAGGAAAATCAGATTAATTTTGATTATAACAGCATTTTAGCAAGTAAATAAATCTACCTATGGTGTCTGCTGAATTTTCTATCTGACAGGATGACTCAGAGAGGAGGATTCAACTATATGATCCACTGGGCTTCTTCAAAGCCCATAACTACAGATATCAAGTTCAAAACAATCAACCCATTTAATAAATGTGTCTGATTGATGCAGAGAAAAATCTTGCTCATTCCACAATATTTCTATTCATTAGTTGACCTGATCAAACAAGGCTTATCTAATTCATGACACATCAGCTTGCTGTGTCTCTGACAGTGATGCCTGCCGACAGGTGGCATCTGGGGATTCACCAGAATTATAGCTCATCTCAATGCTACAGAGATCAGTTCCCCTGGGGAAAATGGCTGCTTTGGATGGTGGACTCTATGGCATTGTACACCTCTGAAGTCCCAGTCCTCCCCAGGTTATATTCCCAAATCTCCAGGAGTTTCCCAACCTGGATCTGGGAAGCCTATCCTGCCATCCCCTGCCAGTGGCTGGGGGGGGGGGGGGCAGGCAGTACCGTAGCGCCAAGAGGGTGGGGGGGAGTCCATGACGCACCGGGCATGCACCATTGTAGGGGTGTGGCGAGGCTTTTCTGGGGCAAGGGCGTTCCGGGGCGGGGGCACAGGGTACACAAGTGTCCTGGGCGTAGTTCCCCCTTACTCCGGCCCTAGGACCAGGCAACCCTAGCCTCTACCTGTGGCCCTCCTTCAATGTGAATGAACCAAATTCCTCTGAGCCTAATATCATTAAACTATTATTCAATCACTTATATGAAGAACCTTGGCATATTCATCCTAAGTGTCACCACTCAAGCTCCTGGTTCTCAGAAGCAGAAGGTACTTTAAAAATCTGTCATCCTTACAAGCTACTTAGCTACATGAGGGAATTTTGGGGGGTTCTATAGATCACTGCAGATTCCCAAGAATGGAAAGACTACATTCAGATGCCAAACACCGTTTGTTTGTACCTGGAATGAGCACAGCTTTTTTGATGTGCTTGTGTATGGGGAGAAGTAAGCAACCATGGCAAGGGAGCCCTGCTTGTGCCTATCAAGGAGAAACCAACAGACCCAATTTCTATGACTAGATTGGATGCAAAATGTATATGCTCAGGCTGAGCTCAAATATGCAGTCTAATTGTCCAAGTTCCACATTACAGTGGAAAAACACATTGTATGAAGTGCCAAGCATGGCCAGATGGTTTACTTAAAATCACAAGCTAATAAAAATCTTTACACAGATTAACAAAAAATGAATTATAATTCCACTGCAAATCCTGTTTTTCTAAGAAAGTGTTAATATGTTTTAGATGCTGTCAAATATTACAGCCAATACATTTCTCAACTGCTTCCAGCAAATACATTTTTAGCAGCTTTCATCCTATGCTAACGAATATCCAACCAGCTATTCTGAAACTTTAAACTGAAAGACCGCACAGTGTTGGTAGCTCAAGACACACTGATGAAGAATGATCTCTGAGTTACTAAATACTGGTATCCTGTCTTCTTTTAATGCATTTAAAAAAGAAAACACTTGCTTTCCTAGTAACAGAGCTGCTAGCAGCATTCTGATTTTGACTATGAATACCTATATATATAAATGCTTGTGTGTTTGATATATTAAGACTGGCAACACCAACCAGAAATAGCTTAAATAAAGAAGAAATGTAGCTGCTCATTATTCATTGTAAAACTGGGTATAGAGAAACACTGCTGGTCATGGGGAAGGGTACATGTACTATTGAACACTCTGAACGCTATTGAGATTTCATAAGACATTGTTTGCAAGCCCATCTTAGCCGTCATGAAAAGTGTATATCCTTGCTACCAGATTAACACATCTACCTACTTCTAGGTACTTCTGGAGGGCTATATTCTAACTGAGTGACCTGTATCCAACCACATGGTCCAAAGACTTCAGAGCATAATGTCTTTGGTTTACTGAGGAACCAGATATAATGAAATGGTTGGGCAGACTATCAGAGTGCAAGTGGAGAAAAACTTTGTGAATATGACCAAACACAAGTGAGAGCATGTTATTGTGCCTGCTCTGTGGTAGTGGCAGCAGCAAAGTGTGATTATTTCTCTGCTGCACCATGCAGAGGAGCTTTTCTGGGTCATGAAAGGACTTCAATTAGAGTCCTTGGAGAGCATTGACCCAGAAAATATACAGATCAGCTGTGATTTCCTTGAAGTGCGTGTTGAGTTTAATTGCTCATATCAGCCTCAATTTAGATGCCACAGGTTGGGTTCTATCTCAGGACACTACTGGACTGCAGGATGGTCCTAATTGTACAGACAAATTTCAGTTGATGAACCCTAATGAAGTGAACAAACCACTTAGAAGTGTGGGGCCCACAGTATCTAGGCTCAACTCTTGCCTTGTGGCTCACAGTATTATGCCAGACTAGATTCACTGATTGAGTCTGTGAGGTAATAAATGCTCTCCGCAGGAGGGTGTAGTCCCAACTGCCTTGAAACAGGCAATTATGAGACCCCTCCTGAAGCAAGCATCCATGGATCCAAACAACCTAAACAACTACTGCCTGGTGGTCAACATTCTATTCGTGGGAAAGGTGGGTGAGCCACATTAAAGAACAATCCACAGCTCAACTTCAGTTCATTTAATTGTCAAAAACATTATGGAAATAAAGAAGAAACTTTTAGCATGGGGAGTAATCTCCTCACCCTAATATTTCTAGCTAAGTAGTGCTCCGCTACTGATTCTAGGCACAAGGATTGGCCACTACGGTTAATTTTTTTCCGGAAAAAAATACTTCTTAGCTAATTGGCTACAAGTTTATTTCACATATCAAGATGGATCACTAAAGGTCAACCTAAAAATTATGCATACTAAATGATTACCTGTGAGTCTCTCATTCACTCTTAATTTAAAGGCACTTAAGGGCCCAGATTAAGATCAGGACAGTGTTATGGGGAGAGGGAGGGCTCCCGCTTCTCCCTGTGCTGTTTTCCCCACTCAAAATTGTTCCAGGAACATTATTTGCCTCATTGGGGAAATGCATATGGAAGCATTCAATGCATGTGCAGTCCCTCTGACCAGACAAATAATACCCCACAAGATCGTTTCAAGTTGGGGAAATGGAGGGAGGACGGGAACCTTTCTTCCACCCACACTGCAGCCCCAATCTGAAATGGGCCCCAGAGGAACTCACAGTGTTGTACTGCTGCAAGCCCCATGGTAATCACATGACAGATATAGCTTGACATCTGGACCTAAGACGAAGGACAAAGAGAGTTTTCTGAAACTAAACACATTGTTAATCTAAGTTTCTTTGTTTTTTTTTTTTTTACCTCCCATGGACATGTAAACAGCAGGACCAGCTTGGTCAGGAATATCAAAATGTATATGGTCTAGGGGGCCAGTTACAATCCAACCTGTATTGAAATCTACAACTAGACTCTTCAGATAGATAAACAATGTTAGTAAAAAATGCCTGTTCACTCGGTTGGAACTAACATATAAGGATCACAATAAAAGCGAGGCAGACACAAATAAGCTATTAGAGAAACAGCAAACATTTCAGTGGTACCATTTGTCTGCCAGAAATGGGCTGGGGTGAGATGATTTGCTTGATACAGAAATTATGGGTACCTTTTTTTGGTGCAGTACAGAGTGCACAAAGAAAAAATATAAATATTTAATACACTAAAAAAAATGGCAATTTCCTCTACAGCAACTAAGTCTTTCCTGCTTAAACATGCCAATATAGGTGTAGACGTGTATGTAGGGAAATATGCTACCAGAGCAACCTTCATAGTGAGACAGTATAACAACTTGTATATTTCTTGCTTCTGTGTAAAGTATAAAAAAGCTAAATTCCTACCCTGGATGCAAATAGGAATCAATTTTTTCAAGTCGGACTAAGTTGCCAGACCTGACGAGGAAGACTTGCAGCTGTAGCTTGTTAAAACAGCTGGAAAGTGAAGGAAGCCATGCAAATAACAGACACAGCCTTGCTGGCATGGGAGAAGTGTTCCTGAAAAGAAAAAGGAGCTGCTCTGTGGTCTCTAATCCACCAGACATTTGAACCAGGCCATGGGAAAATGAAGAACTAAGCAACTGAACTCCTGGCTTTTACATAGGTCTATATATTGGCACCAAACATTGTAACTAGTAAGAACTGTTTTCAATCCTTTCCTGCTCCTGGATCACTAGTTGGATAATGCTGCCCTGTGGCTAAAGTAGCAGCTTATTTTACTACAACTCTGACATTTTCATCCAAGTTATAATCACTGCTCCATGTGAAAGATGGCAGCCAAACATGCAGCAGATAGACTAACGTGTGGGCAAAGTTAACTAGGCAACTAGAAGCCCACTGGAAAGCTTCACAATACCTCCAGCTGTTAATTTGCATTACCCGTATATACTCACGTATAAGTCGACCCGAGTATAAGTCGAGGCACCTAATTGTGCCTTGAAGAACTGGGAAACCTTACTGACTCGCATATAAGTCAAGGGTGGGAAAAGTCCATGGGGAGGTGGGCCGCTGAGCAGGCAAAGGAGCCGCAGTTAGGGGAAAGAAGCACCCCAGAAGCCTTTGGGAGGCTTTTTAAGGAGGGGCGAGGTGGGTCTGGGGAGAGGGAATAAGCTAGGGGCCGTGGAGAGTGAACGGGATGGGAGGTGGTGGAGGAAAAGGCAGAGGAGAACGAGGCACAGAAAGCAGCTGAAAATGGGCAGCAGAGAAGAAGACAGGAGACAGCAAAGCAGACAAAGGCTAAGGCTTAATTTCAGAGAAGCTGTCTGTCGGGCAGCCTGACTCTATAGTTATCTTAAAAGGGCAATGCTCCAAAGGTTGCTTAAGCAATCTTTGGAGCATTGCCCTTTTAAGAAAACCATAGATACAGGCTGCCCGACAGGCAGCTTCTCTTAAACTAAGCCTGTGTCTGGCGGGAAAGGAAAGAAACGGTGAGTTAGTGAGGGGGCCTGGCGGCACAGAAAGTGGCTGAAAGGGGGGCGGCAGAGAAGAAGGCAGGACAGGGGGAACACCACACAAGAATTACCTGTAAGTGGGACCTGCGTATAAGTCGAGGGGGGCATTTTTCAGCCTAAAAAAAAGGCTGAAAACCTCGACTTATGCGCGAGTATATATGGTACTTCTGGGAACAAGACTTCACATTTGTAAGTGTCCCAATGAAAAGCAACAGTATTCTAAAAAACAATCCCCGCTCCAAGAAGCCAGTCGATCTGTATACAGAATACAACTTACCAGACTTTTTTTAAAAAAGTATTTTATTGGTGTATTTGAATAAGGGCAGTTTTGTACCTCAGTTCACATATTATTCTTCTGATGTGGACAACATGACTGCTCTGCTTATCTTGGATTCTGAAGGAGAGAGGGGGCTCTCCTGCACCCTCATTCAGAGCAGTTTGTGGACACAGGGGAAGCTTCTGGGATTGGCACACTCTTATCTTGTGGCAGACTTATGGTGAGAAGAAAGGAGTGGGTGCTGCCGCCACTGTCTCACTTCCTCAGAGATCATCCCTTAAAGGCCTGATTAATTGACAAGACCAAATTTTGATCAGTGGGGCAGACAGCTAAGAACACCCATACTTTTCAAAGGATTTTGGTTCTTGAGTAGTACTCCACTTGAAAGGCTGCCTTTATACTGATATTCCCAAGGCAAGCTTTGAAATGGATTAGACACATTTTCTTCCATTTGCTACTCAGCTGGTGAAACAGGACTGAACTAGATGGTCTTTGATGGCTTAGGGTGGAGTAATGGTGAAGAGTTAATATTTACGTGTGTTTGGAATCTGCCACAAGTTACCCACTGACACCACAGATCACAACGGCCACAAGGAAAAGGAAAGACAACAAAACAGGGCCATAGAAGGTTGGTCTACAAAAGTTACAGTAGGAAAGATGGGGAGGGAGAAGGCAAACACAAACGAGACTTCCTCATACCTTGAGCCATTTAAAGTCTAAATGATTGATCTCATACATTCTTTCCTTTAGCAGCTTCAACAGGCAATGGGAAGCAGAATGGCGGAAAGCAAGGCAAATAGAAAAAAGGGGAAAGCATGCAATTAAAAGCAGATTGGTCAACTTAAGAATTTGTACATTTACGACAAGCACAAAACTACATAAGTCTAGGACTGATGTAACAATTTTAACAGACAGCCCAATCCAGAGCCCCGGATGGGTGGGGATGGCACTGCCGCCATGCCGCTCTACCACTTCCAGAGGGCTTTTTGGTGGTGCAGGAAGGTAGAAAAGAAAACATATTCCCTGCCACAGAAAAGCCCTCCATAAGGCTACAAGGACTTGCGTCACTGTCAGAGCCCTGGGCTGCAGTGTAACTAACCACAAAGTCTGGGTAGAAGCTGACTAACATCAGCTCTATCATCAGCCATGCCAACAGGCCTGGCAGTGATGTTGGAACACTAATGCTGTGCTCAGCACCGCATCTGAGCATCTTGCAGGGGGAGGCCCGTGGCAACTGCAGGCCAGTTTGTTTGCCCCTCCACTGGGGTAAGTGCCCTGGGGAGGGCAAATCTGCTGGTGTAGGCCTGCACCACCTCTATGAGCAGATCTGCACCCCCATCTGAACTGGGCCATAGAAGACTTTCTTAAAACACAGAATCCAAACAACCACCTTAATTTTAGTGGTTTCACTCTGAATTTTCAAGGAACGCTCCTTGCAAAACAAATTAAGACAATCTCCTATATCTTACAAAACTTCATTTTTCTCAAAGTGACGAGCAGGAATAATTGATACATTCCCTTCACTAGGAACAACACCTTATTGCAAAACTATCAAACTATGCAAAGTATTGCAAGAGAAGGCAGAGAGTTATTGAAGGATTGCTAAGTCACTGAGAAAGCCAGTTCAGTACAATTTTAAAGCGATATTTGATTAATTGATGGCATATTATTTCAACTCTGAACATACATATGAGCGCATTAAAAAAGCCAGCGTGGTGAAACAATTTGAGTGTCACACTAGGATTGGGGAGACCCAGATATGAATCCCCATTCGGCCATGGAGGTAACCTTGGGGTGAACATACTTTCTTAACCTAAACTGCCTCATACAGTTGCTGTGTGAGGATAAAACAGAGGAGCCTAGAAAGACATTGTAAGACCCTCTGTGCTCCCATTGGGGAGAAAAGTGTTAAATAATTATTTAAAAGCAATAAATACATGCAATTTTCACCTTCCGTAGACAGGTTGAGAATACAACATCCATCCAAAAATATACAAATCACACCACAATCTGCACAACTAATGCTGAACATGCTTCAGAAAGCTTCAAGTGACTATAAAAGAATGATTTCCACTAAGAATACTGCCAAGAAGATTCCTGTCTCAACCACCACTAATTTTTTTAAAGGAACAAAAATAATGAATTAGATTGCATCTTGTTCATCAACAGTTTTATACTGACTCAGTTAACTGGGGATTCAGAGTACAAATCATTTCTTTTAAAAGTCTGGAAAGTGCTGAAATTGTTAGAAGAAGAAGAACAGGAAATCCAATAGGTGCATTTCTCACATTGCCGCTGTTTCAATGGAAAAAGACAATTGAAGAGGTAAGCAGGTGTGAATTGTTCAATCAAAATTATTTTTAAAACTTTAATAGGTTAAAGAAGGATCCATAAAACATTTTAGTCAGTGTTTAATCACACTATTGGAAAGTTATACCAAATCAGGATCAGTTCTTGAGAGGACACCATTTAGGAGGACACATTTTCACGTTCAGAAGAAACCTAAAATTAGTATTTGGATCAAATGCTTAAGGTGATGCTGTCCATATTATATTAGCATACCAAAAATGACTATAAGTGTGCAGACCTGTTTTTCAGCATGTGACCTGGCTGATTCTTCTTGTGCCAGAACCATTTCCCGCTCTGCTGTTATTTGCACACTTTCCCTCAGTGCCTCTTCCAGCTCCTCAATCCGATCATCTTTCTTATGTAGATTGTCCTGGAAAATGATGGGAGACCACATGAAGTAGCTTGCACTTAAAAGTGCTAGAGCAAATCCACCCAAGAGCTATGCCACCTACAAGTCATTCTGCAGTGATGAAATTCCACATCCACTTTTTCATCACACAAAGGAAGAACGAAGATGTATTAGAGAAAGAAGAGTAGGAGAAGGTGAGTGTCACAGCAAAGAAGATAGTTAGCAAAGAAAAGAGATCAGTGGGAGTAGATTTATGGTGGCTTTTTCAAAAAGATCAGTTAGCACAGCTAACAAGCTATGTACAAAGGACACATGCAGCTCCACAGAAGATTAGTAGACAGATGATGCGATAGAGCAGCTAGTATTTGCAAATTCTTCTCATACGCTCGCACCTTGATAGGCAAAATACACCCAAAGAAGGAGTGCAACTAGCAGTTAGTAATTTTTTCAGAGAAAAAAACTCCCTTAATCAGAATGGAGAGTGACACAGAGATCTCTCAACCACTTTTGGAATGTCTTCATATTAAATTAACATGGAAAAGAATCTGAAAGCCTGATGAAAAAGCCTGATGGGGAAAAAAAGGCCAGAGGATAAAAAAAAGTACCATTTGCAACATTCAGCTTTTTATGGTTAGAGTCATAAGCAAGGTGAAGCCTCTCTTGCATATTCAAGCCAGGTTGTAAGGGAAAAAATGTTTATCCTTCGAAGTTTGTTAAAAATGTAAAAGAATGACCTCAAATGTTAAGAGCTGTACTAATCTGAAGACCGTGAAATCTATTCAACACAAGAATGTGATAATTTCCTGCTTGTGAAAGAGTAACTGGGATACAAGAATTGAAACTTGCTCACTGTAATAAAATCACTATCTACAGAGAGCCTTAAACTTAGCTCAAACTCCAAACAAATGATGGAACCTATGGCATTTTGTCAAGATCTATCCAGTTTGGTTACTAATTTAAGCACCGACTGTGGACCCCCCAAAATAGTAATCAGATATTAAAATAACAGATATGGTAGGCTTCTCTGAAATTCTAAACTAGTATTTCATGTAGTAACTGATAAGCCCTAAGAATCAAGGAAACAGCACAATTGTTTCCTCTGAAAATCCTCTCAAATGATGAACCATTCAGATTCTGATGAACTGAGACATAGGTAGTTTGGCACCCTTAATTCTGTTAACTGGTACAACGTAAAATGATCATGACATCTATGATATCCATCTTAATGCAGCATGATAACTTAGTAAACTATGAATGATGCTATCCAAGTTCTAATTCCTTCTTTCACTATAGAGAAGTACTTAACTGACAAAAAACAGTGCAGATCCTTTATGTACAGATAAAAGGAGTAAAAAGACTTGCCATTAGTGTATATTAGAAGAGGCAAGAGCAGCAAGTAATGAAGCCAAAACACAGGAAGAGTGTCCAATTATTCTGGGTAACGCCCCCACAAGGATCATGGGCTGTTGTTCCAAATAATGATCATTTTAGCATCAAGAAGATTGTGCTTACTTCCTACATCTTCTGGAGCACTGTTGATTAAGTCCTTTTAATGCTCCCACAGGTGCTTAGAGTTAGAATTACCCTGCCCAGTCTGCTTGAGACAGACAGTCCTGGAAAATTATAGTGTAAAGTTCTAATTGCCTCAGACATGGAAAATACTCATTAGGTCGTCTATGTTATGTCAGAATCCAGACTGTCATGGTCGGAATCTTCAATGTTGTCTCCAGTTCTGATTAGAATACCTGTCTGGTTAAAGCTGATTTGAGTAGCTGTACTGAAAAGGAAGCAAGAATGCATAGCTGTACCACATATTTCTGTGTGCATTTTTCACCAATGCTAAGCAGCAAATATTTGTAAATCAAGTTAACACAGTAAGTTTTGGCATTTATAAGAATTATGCATATGACGTGATTTCCCTGGCAGATTTTAGAAAGCGTTACTTACAGCCTAACATTTCAGTTGATAATTAAATTTTTTTAATCTAAAAGCATGTTTCAATTGAATCGAAAAGCATTCAATTCAGGGGTATAAAAACAACTCTTCTTGTACTGCTTTACAGTTTTATGGAAGTTTAAAATATGAATCAAACAGACAAATATTAGAAGCCTTTGATTCAATGGATGGAAAATAGCAGAACGGATTGTGAAGATTTGATTCTTTTATAAGTGCATTTATGTTACAATTATGCATTACAAATTTCATGAATATATACAAGAATGTGATAAGAATTGAGCACATTATTGCTTAAAATGCTATTGAACAAACTTTTTGGAAACTGACATGTGTTACCAGAAAAATATCTTCATACAGTGACACGGTTGTTAATAAATCAGACTTGGAGCCATATTTTTCTGTTACAAATGTGATGTTTTATTCTCCTTCTGGGTAAAGTCAGGGAATTCATCCCTTTTTTGTTCTGCAGTGAACCATTCCCCCTGATCCAAGTGAATGACCTTGTCACAAGTTATTCTGCAATAGCCACCTTTAGGTAAACAGAAAGCTGCTCCAGTTAGACTTATGTTGAAAAGCTTGTTGTTGGTAATACAGAACATCTTATTTGACTGAGCCTGACAAATGGTTCTGTTTTTTATAAGTTGGATTCCTTCAGGGAAATATGGGAGTGCATTTGAATAGTAAGACCCTGAACCTAAAATCACACCATGGGGGGCGGGGGGGGGGGGAAGCTTGACTATAAAAGCAGATTAATTTAAGATGACTCCCCAAACAAAAGGCCTCCTCCCACCAGCATCTATCTTCCTTGACCCCCCAGCTCACAGGGGGTATACACTGCCACAGAAACCATGGCCTGTCATGTTGCCTCCACCCCCACCCCCCAGGCAGAAGTGATCCTAATGACCCAGTTGTGCAGGGAATGTATTCCTCTTTCTTTCTGTATTTGCTAAGTCAAAAAAACACAAAGGAAGAGAGTGCACCTGACAACTCAGTGGCACAGGAAGCCTCCACCCCACCTCAGCCAGAAAGTTCAGAGGAAGAATGCACACCCAGCAGGGCTCCCGGTATGCAGAACCCAGCTGATTGGGCCAGGCTGTTTTGCCTCTCTGAAAGGGCAGCAGAGAAAAAGGCAGGGTTAGCGCTAGTCAGTTGAGGTATGGGAGTGGTGACTCCCACATAGTACAGCCTGCCAATACAGAATGGGGACAATTTTGCATACATTCATATGCAAGTTGAAGACAACCCCTTGTTTAAAGTAAAAAAAACCTCTCTAAAATACTTTTGATTTGATATAGTTTTTGACTACTAAAGGATATTGGCGAGTTATATTGATAGAGCAAAAGGCTCCTTTGTGAGCCTGTGGGCACCTTTGGAATTCTGTCACAGAGCAGTGGGTACAATCACAAAATGGCTGCCACAGGAGGTGGAGTCAATCACAAAATGTCAGGTATTGAGCTTGCATCTAACTCTAAGAGTAACTCTTAAGCATTTCAGACAGAAGCTCTATTTAAGAGGAAGCTTATTAATCTGCACAATCAGAAGTGTTCTGTACCACCTAGCTGCACCTACTTTCTAAAAGCATCAGAAAAAGTTTTGACAGGCACTATGATGCCTATGGCAAACCACTTAGGGCAGTGATGGCGAACCTTTTCGAGACCGAGTGCCCAAACTGCAACCCCAAACCCACTTATTTATCGCAAAGTGCCAACACGGCAATTTAACCTGAATACTGAGGTTTTAGTTTAGAAAAAATGGTTGGCTCCGAGGCGTGTGTTACTCAGGAGTAAGCTTGGTGATAGTCGGTGGCTTTGCTTTGAAGCAACTGTGCAACTCTTTGAACGGGTGAATCATGACTCTAGGAGGGTTGACTCAGAAGGAAGGCACATTGCCAGCAACCGAGCTTATTCCCAGATCATGCTTCAGTTCTTTGCATGAAAATCAGTGGGGTTTAACAGCGCTTAACAGGGTTACCTGTACTGCTTCCCCAAAACTAGGTCTTAGGTTTAATGCTAATAATCGAGCCCAGCGGCCCAGGCCAGCCTAGATGTGAAGGGGGGGCGATTTCCCCCCCACATGATGAACTCTGTGCGTGCCCACAGAGAGGACTCTGAGTGCCACCTCTGGCACCCGTGCCATAGGTTCACCATCACTGACTTAGGGGAACCCTGCACTAGAAATTACGAGGAGAATCTCATTTTCAGACAAATCAGAAGGACCAAAGCATTTTAAACTATGTTATATTCCTGGAAAAGAATACATTTTGTGGAGAAGAAAACAGAAAATGACTCTATATCCTACTGATTGCTTAGTCTGTTAATCTCAACTTTATGCAAAGCTGTTTTAGGCACAAGCAAAATGAGCAAAAATGCAATCCATTTTTCTACTCCTGCTGAATTGAGATGTTATAATGTTTGTTATTGCTTCATTCTTCCTTCAAATCCTCTTACTGTGTTTTCCAAATGTCAAGTTTCCATCATCAGAAACTCCCCGTACAAATGAACACTTTGTTACTTGACTCAGGAAAAAAGAAACCACATGCCTATTACAGACAGTGCAGTAAGGATTTGGAAACTTGTTTATTTGGCTGGATTGCAGATGGCCAGTTTAAGAAAACAAGGATTGTATTTTTAAGCACTATATGATGAATTATTAGTTCAAGCCAAAACCATAAAAGCCAAAATTATTTGAAATTGGTGCTTCTGTGTACTAACCCGAAACTCAATAGTGGCTGCATACAACGTATCAGTTTCCTTTTATGCTTAATTTTTAAAAAAGGAGCAGTAAATGAAAAGAACTTGAGTTGGATAAACTGCCTGGGCCCAATCTGAAAGAAGACAAGGTGTAAAAAAATTGGGGGGGGAGGGAATTGTCTTTCAGTACTCTAAATACGTTCTAATAAAAAGAGAAAATCTCAGGCTTCATTTAGGCATCATGGTAAACTATGGTGTGAGCAAACTGCAGTTAGTTGTAATCTGTGAATGCTGATGGTTAAAAAAAGCAAAGTTTATTGATCTGCACCAAGCCACAATTTCAAACTAGATTAGTCACTGTACTAACTGCGGTTTGTGAATATAGGTGTCATAACATACTGTGATGGACAACAACAGAGGGAACATTATCAAGAAAGATGGCCTCACTTCTAGCTAGCAAAGACACAGGAAGCATACAAGCCAGAGTTTACACACCTGCCAGAATTTATTTATTTACATATTTATGGCCCAGTGTTATCCCCAATGAGGCCCCAGCACAGTATGCAGCACCATTCTTTCTGCTTCTGATTTTATCCTCACACCAGCTCCATGAGATAGTTTACAGGTACAAGGTGGCCCTTATTGGCATACAAAGATAGTCTACAGTATGATTAACCCAAGGTTACCCAGCGAACAGCCACAACAGAGTGGGGGTTCAAATCAAATCTGGGTCTCCCAGACTATACTTTGAAACTCTCACCACTACATGATTCTGCTGTTGCAGAAACTCAAAAACAATGGTTTGAGGAATCTGAATGCAGTCTCTGCCAAGAAACAACAGAACAGGCAATTGTGCCTGCTAATTTTTTTTAAGCCTTTTAACTGCAAAATGAACAAATGGGAGGCTAAGATTTAGAGCTATGTAGAGTTTCATGGTGTGAACAGCTATGGGCAACCTGATAAACAAGCATGCCAAGAAACTTGGAAAAAAGTTTGCATACTAATGCCCAATAGTTAAACAGATGCTGTATATGTTTTCCCAGCATGATTTCACTGATCTAGTAAGTGTCATCTGTTTGCATCCTATGGCATGGGCACATTTACTGGATTATCAATTGTGTGCACAAACCAGATTAATCTGCAGGGCAAGGGTTTGATGGGGGTCTGCCTTCCTTTCTGTTCAGTAGCATTCTGAGGTTATTGCTCACATGCAACACACAGCTGTAAGCAACAACATGTGGAATCAACTCAGACTTGAATGAATTACAATTATCTTAGAGTGCCCCTTGTAGTATTACACAGAAACCACAGAATACACTCAAGCTGGAAAAAGCTTTTTTAAAAAATAAATGCACCTTGAGTTACTGAAAGAAACTGGATGTTGTGACTGAAAGGGAATCATTACATGCCATACACATGACAGAGGTTTCGCACATGGTGTTTACGGTCTGATAAAATATGATTTTCCATTATGTAGTTCTTGGCTGCAGCACAAAATGTTTCTCTACAGCTCCTCTCTTTTTCATTCACAAGTACTCAACAATCTCAGTCTGTGGGATGAAAACAGGCAATGGCTATGCAGTTCACACAGCATGGACTATTGAGAAAAAAATTACTGCTAATTTAAGTGCCCACTCCTTTTTGTTCAGACTTCATGAGCATGGTTTTCTTTCTGATGCAAGTTTAAACAAAGAAAGGAAGGAAATAAATGTTGTAAATAAATGTACTGAAGTTTGGTGAGATGCAAATTATTTAAGCAGTGTGTGTGATGCTCAAATTATGAATAAGGGGCTGAAATATGGAACAAAATTTATCTTTTTTTACACATTTAGATTAATTTTACTCAGTCAAGCAGAAAGGAGATGGAGCATGGTTAGGAAAAAAAGTATGTATGAAGAAGAGCAAAACATGCTCCACATTTTGTATTAAAAGATAAATTACCAACTTATTTGGCATGACCTCTATAGTGAAAGTTGAATAACCTGAGTATCAAGTTTTATTACACATTTATGTTAATGAGTCTAATACTCGTTAGTCAAGAAATCAAAACACTACATTATCTACTTGGAAGAGGTTTTCAGACACATTGACAGAAGAAACTGAAACCAGCGAAAAATTCTGGACCTTTTACATTTCTTCAGAATTGTTGCTGAATCTGTTAGAAGATTCTATACGAGTCTAACCTCTCAGCCATTGATGTGACCAAGTATTATGAACGTAGGATTCAACCCTTTCAGCGCACGTGCAAGGTAGAATGGCAATCCCAAAATGAGCCAAGTTCCCATCAGGCTCATAATTCAGTTACAAACAGGGGTCCCCAACCTTTCTGAGCCTGACAGCTGGAATTCTGACACAGCACATGGAATGCAGCCACAAAATGGTTGCTACAGGAGGCAGGGCCAGCCGCAAAATGGCTGCCATGGCTTACCTTCAATCTTGCAGTGACAGCTCTTGTGATGTGGTGGCACCTGCTGCCAAAGCAATGTTTTTAAAAGTCTGTACAATTCAAACTCCAATACCTAATCAGGTATTGTTTTAACATCCAGCATGGTGAAGAGTTCTGGTGAGTTCCAAACCCTGAACAATGTTTTCTGTCAATTTATTTGATACTAATAAAAGTTATTACATGGATTCTGTTATTGTTTTGACTTTTTTGCTTACTCTGGGGTAAAGGGAAACTGTGTGTGTGTTGCAGGGACAACATGGCTTCTATTATACATCAGTTTTGGGCGGCAGTGTCACGACATATGCCTTTTTATACTTCAGAATATCCTGTGTGCAGATACTGGCATTACAGATGACAGTGTGGCACTGTGTCAGTGGCTTTGTGGATAGAAAAAAATAAGAAGAGGCTTGAAACTGGAAAATGAACCTTGTTCAAATAACCAGAAAATTATTTCTGGAATTCCAGAAATAACTACACTTAGTTTTTGTTCGCCGAATAAAACTGAATCCAGTAAACTCAAAAAAAAGCGAGAAAGATTTTTAAAGCACCAGATCCATAATCACCTCAAAGTTGATCACCGGTTGATAAAACCTATTTAGTAATTTACACCTCAGATGAAGCTCCATTTGCCCACTTACGGTAACAGGAATCCATCTGTGACACACCCTTCCAGAATGCTGTAGGGGTAAAACTTCTCCTTGAAATAGAAAGCGATTCTTTTATGAAGAGCAAGACTGTAAGCAAGGAAGCCAGTGAAGCAGAAAGAGCTCGGGTTAAAGATGACCTCATATCAGACATGTGATTCCATGTTACCTGCAGCTGCTGCGAACTGTCGTTCAGACTGTCCTCCCGCCGCCTAGCTTCTTCCAACATCTGCACATTCTTTTTCTTCTCCACATGTTCTTTGTGCTTCAGATTTGCTACCTTTTTATTCTGATCTTTAATTTGCCTGCATGGAAGGGAAACAAATGCTCAAACACCGGGGAAACCTGAATCTGACAACATCATTCTTAGAGCATTTTTACACGCAATATGGATTTTAGTATGTTCTCAAACAACAACTGAGCAAGACCGGAATTACTTTGAAACCTTGAGCTGCTTCAATTCTAGCACATGTATTCATTCATCTTTATTGGCATGAAAGAATTAAACACAAAGCTTTAACATTAGCTTGGCTTACACTGTTGATTTCTCAATCTTACAGCCAAGGAGAGAAATCGAGCAACTGTTATTAGTAATAAATGGGTTAACATCAGCTAGTAAATAGATCACAAATTTCTTATCAGATAAAGTGCTATATGAGCTTGTCAAAGGATAAATTAACATTTCCTGAATGTTTGCATAAAAGCTGCAGTGCTCTAAAAGTACATGCTGAACAATTTCTATCTCCTTCAAGATGCAAGGACAGAGTCTGTCTTTACATGGGATATTGTTAAATCTTCTCTGGAGGGGAGCAGAAGGTAATGTGTTCATTCTGGCTAATGAGAAGGCATGTCACTGTTGTGGGGAAATTAAGTTATTAAGATAAGGAGCTGCTGATCTATTAAGATGGCAGAATGCCCAGCGACCAGGGGAGCTTCTGTAGTTCCATGTCCAGCAGTCATCTTTTGATCATGCTATAGGCTTGGTTTTCCACCAGCATGTAGAGAGAATCAATATCAATGCCAATGGACTTTATTGTCTCAGTTTCTACCATCCCATTTTTGTTACAAAGAATCTATAAATAGTAAAATTGCATTCTGTAGAGCTGAAAATTCTCATTGTTGACAGCTTCCAGTGCATTTGTCTTTATGAACTGTTAAATAGAACTTGATTACACATCCTTTGATATATGTGTTCCAACCAGAGAGCAGCAATCCAGAGTTTTGTTCCAATAACTCAGGGACCAACAGCTTTGATTCTTCAGTCCTTCTGAGTACATGAAACCCATTCAATTTTTTTCTGTCATTCAGTCATAGCTGACTTATGGCAACCCCTGAGGGGATTTCAAGGCAAGAGATATTCAGTGGTGGTGGGCCAGTGCCTGGTATTTCTTGGTGGTCTCCCATCCAAATACTGACCAAGCTCAACCTTGCTCTGCTTCCCAGATCTGATGAGACTGGGTAAGCCTGGGCTATCCCAGTCAGGGCACCTGTAGAGTTAAAATTGTGATACTTCAGATTCCAAGGTTTCTCTGAATGATGTGCAACTTTAATACATTAGTTTCTAAGGTTTGGCTCTCACAAACAGGGGAGGGCCGTGCCTGAAGAACTAATGGGAACCGAGATGATGAGATGAAGTTTGACAGTTACCTGAAAGTAGAGTAACAAGTCACTGGGTCTACATCAGGGGTAGGGAACCTGCGGCTCTCCAGATGTTCAGGAACTACAATTCCCATCAGCCCCTACCAGCATGGCCAATTGGCCATGCTCCCCCCCCCCCCCACCCCCCCCCCCCCCCACCCCCCCCGCACCCCTCCCCCCCCCCCCTCCCCCCCCCCCCCCCGCCACCCCCCCGCTCCCCCCCTCCTACCCCCCCCCCCCCCCCATCCCCCCCCCCCCCACCCCCCCCCCCCCCCGCCCCCCCCCCCCCCCCCCCCCCCCCCCCCCCAACCCCCCCACCCCCCCCACCCCCCCCCCCACACACCCCCCCCCCCCCCCACCCCCCCCCCCCCCCACCCCCCCCCCCCCCTTTCACAAACCCCCCCCCCCCCAACACCCCCCCCCCCCCCCACCCCCCCCCCCCCCCACCCCCCCCCCCCCCCACCCCCCCCCCCCCCCACCCCCCCCCCCCCCCACCCCCCCCCCCCCCCACCCCCCCCCCCCCCCACCCCCCCCCCCCCCCACATTCACCGCCCGGAGCCCTTTGGGGATCGGGCGGTATAGAAATTGAATTAATAATAATAATAATAATAATAATAATAATAATAATAATAATAATAATAATAATAATAATAATAATAATAATAATAATAATTCCTTTCTAACTCTAATTTTCTGCCCTTTCTCTGCTCTCACCTACTTCATTCATTCTAGGATTTTACTGATGTTTGAACGGTTAAAATCTAAATTATTCCGCATCAGTATTTGATTTGCATGATTTGCCGATTCAGACTATTAATGCACCTCAACACTAACCTTTCCCCCTTGACCTCTCTGTATTGTAACAGCAATTCAACTGTATTGTCAAAGGCTTTCAAAGCTGAAATCACTGGGCCGGATCCTCTGAAGATGCCAGCCACAGATGCAGGCGAAACGTCAGGAGAAAAATGCTATTAGAACATGGCCATACAGTCCGGAAACCCCACAACGCCCCAGCAATTCCACTGCTCTGAATAAAATGCTTCATTTCTTCTGCTTATTGTAGGGGAAAACTGTAAGCTGTCTCCAGCAGGTCTTTGGAGGGGTGGCAAAAATGTTCTTAAAATAAAAACATGTAATTTACTATTGGCATTAACCAGAATTTTGAATTTCTGTCATGTGTTAAGGGGAGGGGATGGTAAGCAAAACTGGTAGGGAAATGTCCATGGGCAACATGTGAGGACAGGGCAAGTTACCAGCCTCTAGATATTACCACTCATTAATTTAACTGACCTCCAGGTGACAGTGATCAGTTCATGCAGAAAAACGGCTGCTTTGGACTCTATGGCACTATACCTCTTTGAAGTCCCTTCCCTTCCCTTCCCTTCCCTCCCCCAAACCCCACTCTCCTCAGGCTCCATCCCCAAAATCTCAGTTTTTTCCAAACTGGAGCTGGAAACCTTACAAGGCAAAGGCATGTAGAAGAAAGAACGTGACCTGAGGCTCCAGGGAGGCCTGTCAATGGCTGTTTGCCTGCATGGTCTACTGCTGATGTTTCATGATATTGCAGAACTGGAACAAGTACAGGAGGGCAACGGAGATGATTTTGTGGGTTCCAGCATTATGAGGAAATACTACAGAAGTTCGGACTTTTCAATCTCAAAAAAAGGCAGGTCAGGGGGAGACATGAAAAAGGCTTATGAAATGATGCATGTGGGAATAGATTGGGGATCCCTTCATAATACTAGAACTTAGGAGGAATCGAATGCAGTTGCTAGAAAATAGTTTCAAGACAGGCAAATGGAAATCTTTACCCAACAAGTCATGAACTCTGGAATTTACTGCCAGTGGATTTAGTGATGGCCATGAGCACAAAAGTCTTTAAAAGTGGGTTAGACAGTTTCATCAATGTCTTCTAGCCAAGGTGACCAAAGGGAGCCTTCACATAAGGAAACAGTAAACCTCCACATTCCAGTGCTGAGAGGAAGCATCAGGGGAAGGCCTCAGTCTTTATGCGTGGTTTGTCTGGCAAAAGTTGTATCAAGAATGGGGACCCCCAATGATAAATTATGCTAGGGCCCTAAGTGGGTGACCATGGACAAACATTGCTATTAGAAGAGCTATTGATTAAAGACTGCTCATTGTCTATTGTGTTCTCCACTGAAACTGTGGGTTAACCATGATTACTTTCCCAGTATGTATGGGTGATAACTATGACACAAGCTGCTGCATACAACAGTGTGTTCCCTTTTTCACTGTGAAGTAGCTCTGTAGTGAGGGAAAGCTGAAAAACCTGCATAAACAACAAAAAATTCCTGCCTTAGATGAAGGAAATTTCCCTTTGCAGTCCTACAGAAGTTAGTGTCAGAACTGAAACATGTTTTGCCAGCTTCTTCAGACTATCCCTATATACTTAGAGAAGAAAATATTATGTTTTCTAAGGTATTTGATGCTTTTTATCACAGAAATAAAATAGGATTTTTAAAAGGGCATGTAAATAGAATATTACTCTACCTAGCAATGTTATTCAAACAGCAAATTATTTTTTCATTGGTCTTCACAGTACTGCCCAAGGCGAAGAAGCAGGTAAGAATCTTTACAAGACCAAAACCAGAACTTTAAAAGTGAATACTAACGAGTTAGAACAGTTAACTAGGAATTCTGTTTGTGAGCTTCTGCCATACACTGCTCTTCACTTTTCCATGGCATTTATATGACAAGGTAGCCAATGCCAACAGAAACAGAGCTTGCTGCTACAAAAGTCACGAAAATATAACCAGACTGTTGTATGAGTGCCAGCACGAAGCCCCAAATGGATTTTCAGAGAGGGGTGGGTGGATTTTATTTCCTGAAACTAGGAAACCCAGGTTTTAAAAACAAATTCCGTGTACAGATAAATACAGAGGAAGTGAAAGGGAAGCTGAATTGAAAGTTGAGAGGGGTGCATCGGAGAAGTCCCCTTTGTACCTAACCCATAAAGGAGGTCTCGGGAGAGTTTAAAGGTGAAGGCCAGATGTAGAAGCAGACTGATTCTTGCAACTCTACTTAATTCGTACAGTTTCATGATTTCAAGATAGGTGCTGTTGTCCAAGATAAGTATTTTGCAAACACACCAGTATTTTGAAAATACACCAGTGGTTCTCAGCCTTTTTAGTATAGTGATCCACAAGTCCAAATTTACATGGTACAGTGACCCATTCAGGACTGACCCGCGGTGGCCTAGGCAAACCATGACCTTGGTGCCTATCTAGCCTAGCATTCTATTATCTACTGTGGCCAACCAGATGTTTTTGTGAACCACTAAACATGGCACAAAGGGCACAGCTGCCTCCACTATTAATTCCCAAGCAAGTGCCATTCTAAAGTATACAGCTTTTGCAGGTGGATGTTACTTTTTAGCATTTGAACACCCTTTCCTGCTCCCTCCAATCCCCACTAAGATTCTAAGAAACATGCTGCAATAGCCATCAGGGCATGTTTTACTTGATTCTTTAATAAACAACATGCGTATGCAGCGAAAAAATATCAACTACTGTATACATGGAAGATACAGATCAAAAGGTCAGGTTATATTGTCCAAAATGAAGGTCAAAGGCTCGCTTTGAATTAAGCGCTGAAGTCAGTTCTTGTAGGAGCTATTTAACACATGATGATTTTTCTACAGAGATTTTATTCTACACAGAAAATGTGTATACTTATAATTTGTGGTCAAATACTGTGTTTTCCTTACTAAGATAACACAACTGGTTACATATGTTCTGTTCTTCACAAAGTAGAAATATGAATGGAGGTAAATCACATAAAAACAGGCCAGTTTTCAACTTCAGGATAGTGTAAGGGGATTAGTGTGTACTAGTTGTGATAGTACTGCTAGTTTCCACCTAATCAAAGAAAGATAGGGTTCTGTTACCACTGGTTAAAAACCACCATACCGGAGAGTAAAGATTGTACACAGATGTTTGCTCAGAACTGAATAACTCTAAGCATCATACCTCCTTTGACCACCTTCACACTGAAGCATAGACTTTCAGCACTGCATGTGTTGTAATAACAGGAAAGGTTTCACCCACATAATGACTGTCTACTGACCAAACTAGGCAATACTAACTATGTCCCTGAGTCCACCACAGGGATGTAGCATCATTTCCAAGTCTACTTTTTACTTTCAAGGATTTTAGTTTAAATGGGCCTGATCCTGCTGGGGACTATGGTGAAGGGGGTTGAAGGGCTCCTGTTTTCTCCCCTGAACCATTTCCAAGATCTGGACAGGTCTTTAAATGGCCACAGTCATAAAATGGAAGGTGAGGGTAGGGTTGCCAACCTCCAGACAGGATTTGTAGATCTCTAAGAATTACAGCTGATCTCCAAACAACACCTCCCCTGAATAATAAAATGCTGCTTCAGAGGGTGGCCTCTATGGTGCCATACCTCACTGATATGTCCCGTCCCCCCCTCCCAAACTCTCCCCTCTTCAGACTCAACGTCCCAGATTGTCAGGAATTTCCCAACTAGGAGTTGGCAACCCAATTTTGGGGGAGGTACAAATATGAGACGTTGGCAAAGAGGAAGAGGAGAGAAAGAGAGCAATACAAAAGGCAGGAGTGGCCATTAGGGACAGCTGGCCAGTGACCTACGTTTGGATCCCATCCCATAAGTTGGGAAATACTGTGTTACATAATATTACACTAGGAGCTATCCCTGAACTACTTGTAATATTTATTTTAGGTCCAATCCCACAGGTTCTGCAGGAAATCACGGACCAGAGCATTTTAAATTATTAAAGGCTTTTAACTGATGGTGTTAAAATATCATTTAAAAGCCTTCTCGTATGCAGAACAACTTTCACAATTTGGTAACATCTCATCTTCCTGAAACGCAAGGCAATCTCCTGGAAAAAAACAAAGCCTCCACCACCATCAACAAAAAGCTCTCACGAAGAGGTATCCAAGGTAACAAACACCAATATCTACTCCTCCCAAAGAATGGTTCTATTTAATTCGCCCCCACTCCCCTATTTTTAATGTATATTTTTCAAGGCCAGGTTTGCTCTGCAGATTTCTTTTTACAACCTTGCTTTCAGAATTAAAGATATAAACATGTAAAAAATGCCCAACAAAACCAAATGCCAAACTTGCCTTGAAATCCAAAGCTTCTTACAACTGATCCATATTACATCAAACTGCTGATTCACCAGTTCCATGACAGTGGTTAATGTGCTCCATGTTTGGTTACAAGGAGACACAACCACGATGAGTGGAAAAATCTGCACTCAGTGTTGCCACAAAATTCAAACCCAGATGATCAGTCTCTTTCAGAATTATAGACAAACACCCAAAATCGGTTAGAGGCAACTTTAATGTTTCTATGGAAGAAAGCAGTCCACCTCATCATTAACTGATGCACATAAATCATTCAGTGATATAAAATTGCTTTCCAAAAATATTTCCCTTGAATAATCAGATATACACAGACTAAATCGAAGTCTTCAGTGTTCTTAGACATTTGAGTAATAACCTCAATTATCAGTCCATTGATGTCACGTGAGATAATTTGTTTACTCTGGGATATGCCAACATCAAGATATATTGCTATTTAAAAGTTTTACATAAACATGGTAAATGTGCTTCATCAATTTCTCTTTAAAAAGCAGTCCCATCCTAATAAGACTCTTCCAAATGCATGATGAAGAGCCATCCTCCCAAGGAGAGATTTAACTTTGTGTTAGAACTCTACAAAAATCTCAAGGAAATTTTAAAAATATATTTTTAATTTTTAAAAATATTTTAAAAATATGTAAACAATATTTTAAAACTACATTACAGCCTGTAAGTAGGAATTAGAATAATAGAAGAGACCACAAGGGCCATCAAGTCCAACCCCTTGCAATGCAGGAACACACAATCAAAGCACTCCCAACATATGCTCATCCAACCTCTGTTTAAAAACCTCCAAAGAAGGAGACTCCACCACTCTCCGAGGCAGTGAATTCCACTGTTGAACAACCCTGACAGTCAGAAAGTTCTTCCTAATTGGGGAACAACCCTGACAGTCAGAAAGTTCTTCCTAATTGGGGAACAGAAGAAACAGCATCTCTTTGGAATTCAAGTGCCTATAATTTTTTTACTTTTGCCTATGTGTAAGCATTCTCTGGGTCTTTGGCTTGGGAAAGAGGGAGCACCATTTATATTATTTAAAGTGCACATACTATTTAAAAGTCTGCTTTTTCTTACTATTTCATTTACCCACAGGACAGTGTCAACTTGGTTCACAAGAATCTTTCAAAGTGAAAGATCTACACGGTGCGTACAAAATATTCCATTTTAACATTTCATTATTTTGCAGCAGAAGTTCAATTCTGAAAACTCAACAGTCCAGATTAGCTGTGTTATAGCTTTCTTCCTTTTAGCCAAACTGCCATAAGTGATTTTCATCTTCATATAGACTAAAGGGAGGTCAACTAACTGACATTTACTGATATAAAAGAGTCCTGAAATCTGTTTTCATATGGGTGCTACCAACGAAGAGAACACTATATCACTCAACAAACGTGTCCACCAAAACTACAGATGTCAGCACAATGTGAATACAGGGGCAGAGAGATACATGCAAAATAAATGCAAATGAGAGGGAAATAGCCTGGGAAAGGGCATCTGTAGAAAAGAATCATTAGGTAGCCAAAGAACTCCTGCTCAATAATTTTCCGCTGTGAACGCTCCCCCTCTATTATTTTTAAGGAGTGTTTGCGTTGTAATTTGGAAGTGCTACCCCTCATACGGTGGCTTACATTTTACCAACATGCTGTATCTAGATGATCATAAGCATAATGGATCATGTGGAAGAGATCTTTGCCTCCTCCTTTCACCAAGACTTGGGGGAAGGAGCAGAATGGAACGTGGCACGAATGGCTGCAGTGGGAAGGGGGAATCAGGAGAGGCATTTCCCTCAGTCTTGCAGAAATTGGGGCCGAACAGAACAAGAATTTACACAAAGCAAAGGTGGGTTCACTTCAGCCAATTCAGCCTTCCCACAGAAGCGCCCTGCACCACATCCCAGGTAGGCCAGAAAGAAATTTATTCCAGTCTGGTTATTTCAGGGCAGAATGGTAACTATCTGTGTTCAGAAGAACCAGCTACAAGCTTTCCCCTAGAGAACAAAGATGACTTTTTAAATTAGAGCCTTGACGCAATTTCCTTCTGTACAAAACTCTCTGGCAATTAGGCCATTTCAGTGCAGGCTTCTGGCACATGCCTTCAGGGCAAACACATGCTCTGCACTGTGCATGCCGAACTGGTGAAATGTGATAAGATCTCTTTCCTGCTAGCTTTCTATCCAATCTAAAATTAAAGTGCTATTTTGTTTGGATTTAAAAAAAAAAAAAGCACAATCCTATCCTTTACAGTCTTTTGCTCTTGTGCATTTCAGCCCTGACTGGAAACATACCTGTCCAGCAGAACACTGGGATTTGCCAGCCCTGTCTCCCATGTTTCACCATCTTCTTCCATATGGCATTAATAAAGCCACAAGTTGAATTTTCTGGGGCTCTATGGCACACACAGGATATGAATTACTGTAACAATGTGTTTCCAATTTTCCTCCCACTACAGGTGATGAAATCAGGTAGTGTTACTGTTATTCTTGCTTCCCAAGTTTAGCCTCCTCAGTATATGGGTAAGTGGAGTTATTACCAGTGGGGATGCTGCTCAATAGCTCAACACAGTCTTTTGTTGTAAGATTGCTTATACAAATATTTTTGGAACTTTAATAACTTCCTTTCAATTATTTTTGCAACTTACAAAAGAAGAAACTTGTGCAACTCTGGTAAGACTTCCCATAGCAATGTTTTGGACAATAACATACCATAAAATCCTAAATAAAACCTAAAACATCCAGTATTTTTTTAAAATCACGATCTTCAGAAGAGAGCTCAGGTCTAAGCAAGCCCTGAAATACAATACATGCTTCCCTTCACAGCAACTCTGTGCCCTTGCAGCCACAGATGTATTCAAAAGGGGATTTTTGTTCCAAATGATCCTTACTTATGAACTTATACAGCTTTCTCCCATACAAATGGCTCAAAAATTGTTTGCAAAGCACCATGACCTATGAAGGCAAATCCTGACACCCTAAAAAGAGAAGGCCAGAAAACATTAATACATCAAGAACAGAAACTCAAAAATGGGTTAGGAAGCACCACACATGCTCCTGGTCTCTCATGTGTAGCACAGACACTCTAGGATAGTATTAATTCACTCCTCCATTCACAAGAATAGCACTCCTTGGGACTCTTTACTTCTGGGGTACAAACACAAATTGACCCAAATCGGTTAAAACTTTTACTTGCATGGGAGAGCAAACAAATGTTTAAATCGCCTGAGACCATGCATGGCAGGGCTGACATTCTCTCCTCCTCCCCTTCTTTGCCCAGAAACTATTGATTCCCAGGGGCTTGGCTCACACCCAATCACCGGTGTTGTAGCATGTGATGTGTGTAGCCTACATCCATTGCCTCTGGAACTGGACTGTTGGATGCCAGTTCAAAGTCAAGTTGTAGCCTTAGGCGCTGCCAGGCCACAGGGACTGAACTTGCTCTCAGTCAGTAGTGGTGCACATGGTCTGGAATTGTGTTTAATATGGGTTTGTGTGTGTTCTGTTATTTCTTCTTCATTTTCTGGTATGTGTCTGCATGCAACCTTGAGGCCTTTTCTGTTTTGGTGGGGAAAGGGAACATATAATAGGAGCAGCAGTGGCGTAATGGTTAAGAGCAGGTGTACTCTAATATGGAGGAACCGGGTTTGATTCCCCGCTCTGCCACCTGAGCTGTGAAGGCTTATCTGGGGAATTCAGATTAGCCTGTACACTCCAACACATGCCAGCTGGGTGACCTTGGGCTTGTCAGTTCTTCGGAGCTCTCTCAGCCCCACCCACCTCACAGGGTGTTTGTTGTGAGGGGGGAAGGGAAAGGAGTTTGTAAGCCCCTCTGAGTCTCCTATAGGAGAGAAAGGGGGGATATAAATCCAAACTCTTCTTCTCTTCTAATGAGCCACTATCTTCTATTCAGTAGCTTATTCCTTTGTGAATTTCAGAGGGATAACGCCCACACCACTCTGCCCCATCACTAGGCAAACTTAAACATCACAGAGGCTAGAAACTTGTTCATGAATTGGTCTGTTATAGTAATTCACTTGTTGTTAGCCATCTACAAGGTGAATAACTGATGACACCTCTGGTTAAAGCTTCTCTATAGGATAAAATGTTACAGAACAGGATAAGATGTTACTGAATCAGACCATCAGTCCATAAAGGTCAATATCATCAATTCAGACTGGCAATGCCTCACCAGGTTCTCAAGGCAGAGGTCTTTCACATCACTTTATTATCTCATCCTTAACTGAAATTGCCAGGGATTCAATCTGGAATCTTCAGAATGCAAAGCAGGGGCTGTTTCACTGACATACAGCCCCAACCACAGAAACTGGGAAACAGCCAATCACAAATTGCCAGTCTAGTGTATGCGGATAAAACAGATAACATTCCCACAGGTTATCCAATCTAGTTTAAGATTATGGAGATTTCACCATGCAGACCTCCATCTGCCTCTTAGCTTTAATAAACCCAGGAACACTAAATTGACTCTTACAAACCAGAATTTGCCACCTCAGGCCACCATACTTCACCCAGTATGTTTCTTCCTGAAGACACATTACAGGATAAAGCTATTTCTAACATGCTGTTCAGACTGTCTAGACCCTACTTGAAGAAAAATGACCATTAAATTATTATTTTCCCTCTACCCACTCTTTTCTCCATCTCCCTCTGAGGGCCGTGATTGGATGTTTCTGGCTTTCCCACTGAACCAACAGGGCAACAATGGAATTGGCTGATAAGGGGAAAAAGGGATTTTCTTAGCTCTGTGTAGCATAAGGGCAATGATCAGTTTTCACTTGTTGCCTCCTGAAACCATCTTAACAATACATAATTGGCTAAGGGTTCGAACGTCTGATGACCCAAGCCCTGCATGTCCTGCACTCCCATTGGCCATTGCCAGGCTGCAGAGCAGCTCCCCTGTGGCCTGGCAAAACCTCCCCTAGTCCGGCCCACCGTGGGCCCTGCAAGACCCTTCCCTTCCCCGCCATCCCCAGGACTCCCCAGCCAGGCCCTCTGTGGGCCCAGCAAGATGCTTCCCTTCCCCCCCCTGCCCTGAGAAATCCCCAGCTGGGCCCTCCCCAGGCCTGGCAAACACTTACCTTCCCCCCACATTGAGCACTCCCCAGCCCCTTCCCTTCCCCCCATCCCAAGTACTCCCCAGCCAGGCCCACAAGATTGTTCCCTTCCTCCCACCCCCCAGAACTCCCCAATCCCTGCCTCCCCCTGCCAACCATCTAAATTCCACCCTCTCCCACACCTAGGCACACCTTGCTACCCTTTCCCATCACTAGCCACCCCTTGTCACCCTCCCCCACTCCTAGCCACACCTTCCAACCTTTTCCCCCAGCCCAGCCCTAACCTTGCCACCCTGCCCTACTAGAACACTCCCCTTTCTGCTCTCCCCCACCCCAAGCCTCCCCTTTCAACCCTCCTGCCATTCCAAGCCACTCGGTTCCATCCTCTTCTACACCAACTCTCACCTTGCTGCCTACCCCCACCCCAAGCCATTCCTCGCCACCCTCCCCTGATCCTCATCTTCCAGCATACCCCAACCCATACATCTCTAGCCTCTCCCACTCCTGAGCCGCAGACTCAGAACCACATAAGTGTCATGATGGGAGCAGGGGGACGACACTGCTTCAGCCCCACTAAAGCCTATTGCAGGGAGATGTTTCCTCTTCGATCCTTTGCTAGGGCCCATTGCCTCTCCCCCTCAATGGGCTTTGCTGCTAGTTCCTGTTATATATGGGCCCCTGCTGAGCCCTGGTCTAAGATAATGTGGTAGCAGAAGAGCAATAAAATTAATAAAGTTTGAGAACTAGTGATTTTGTCCATAGTTTCTGTTGATATGAAACAAGTAAGGGGGCATGTTCCCAAACAAGTCCTTAAATGACTCCTTCCTCACTGCCATACATTATAGCTCGAATGAAGTGAGTTGCAGGATACAAAAATGGTACTTGGTTCAGGGATGGAAGGCGTGAGAAAGGTCACATTTCACTAGACTGCATCATTCTAATTTTTATGCTATAAAATATTTTTCACAGCTCTTCCCTACTAATCCTCTAAAACAGTAAAAAAATTACATATATTATGAGGTATATTTTTACCCCATGCTAAATTAAAATTTATATTGGGGTACAGAGAGTCCCACACAATCTGTGGAGGCAGAAATCAATGGTTCATAATACAACATCCAGAGCTCAAAAAGACACTTTTTTGTGTATATTCATCTTCCCTTTGTATATTGATTTACACAAGTATGGTAACTGCTTAAACTGTGGGACAACAAAAACTATGGCTTGAAACTAAGATATCAGACAACTAACAAACTTTCAAACTCTTGTGAAATTTAAAACAGTTTAAAACCTCTAAAAGGATTAATTGATAGTATTTTGTAAAGGTTGATGCTTCTGCCCCTTCAACACATCTCTTTATGGTGAGATAAATATTCTTCATGTTGTTAGGAAGGATCTTCAGGCTATCATGAAAGGCTGTATCTCTGCAAAGCACTTAAAACGGTTCTTTGGCTCAGAGTTTTCCTGATATAATCTTGGGAAGGGGGCGGCGGTTACCCCAATATATTACTTGGAATGGGTAAAAATAACTCCAATGCAGAAATGTATTGTTATTTCCAGAAAACAAAATGTATGTCATAACTGGTTTCACTTTCAAAACATTGGGGTGTTGTATGGTTTCCAGGCTGTCTGGCCATGTTCTAGTAGCATTTTCTCCTGACGTTTTGTCTGCATCTGTGGTTGGCATCTTCAGAAGATCCTCTGAAGATGCCAGCCACACATGCAGGCAAAATGTCAGGAGAAAATGCTACTAGAACACGGCCATACAGCCCAGAAACCACACAACACCCCAGTGATTCAGGCCATGAAAGTCTTTGACAAAACATTTTAAAATATTGTTTAGTACTGTGCAAGTGACAATGTCCAAAGAGGAAAAAGTTCTACAGCCAATTTTCTCTGCATTTTGCCAAGAAAAATACAACCAGCGTGGTTCCAAGGTTTAAATAAAGCAATTAAAATTTCTCATCCTATGTTCTATAGAACAAAAGATTTCAATGTATCAACAGCTCAATTTTAGATCCATCAATCTCATAAAATCCTGATATTAACATACTGACCTTGAGGTGAGGCTGAAGCAAACAGCAAATCCATGGTAGGAAATGTGAAAGAGAAAGTTAGAGAAAGCATTAATGAGGATAGACTCCCAAGTTAACACTGCAAGAAAAGTGACAAAGAAGTAGCATAGCACTAGATAACAAGACAAGATGGAAAAGAAAGGCAAGACTCTTTCAGTCCTCCAAACCCATCAGTGTGGTAGGCTTCGCATAAACAAAAAGAACCACCTAATTAGATTACACCATTCTACATAAAAGAATTGCTCTTTTGATTGTTATTGTTCCAAGAAAAAAGTGCAATGTATCTTAACAGACATTTTAGCAGGTACAAAAATGCTACCATTTACCGTCTGGGGATCACTTTTATAACATATGAGTTTGCAGGGAGGCAAATCTGTGAATCTTGACAAGTCTTTTCAGGCTGCCCTCAAGTTTAACATTGATCTTAAATTTATATCTTAAAGTAATTCTTAAATTTATATCTGAATGACAAAGTCAACATCAAGCGAATGTATACAGTGCAAACCTGCCTTTGGTGTTGATCATAATGGGATTTTATAATTATGAACTATTCTTACATTTGTTTTCGTAAAAATTATCCTAAAGCAGATATACTCGTCTGTGCCACAAGGTGCAATCTAAAGCACAATAATGAACATGCTACTTCTAGACAGCTCTCTCCAACACGACTCAGCAGCCGGCCAGCTAAAAACTACCTGTTGGAGACGAGTGCACAGTAACAGGCCTCATTAGTTCATTATTGCCTTCTTGGTGTCAATTCCAATGTGCTGCTATCAGAGGCATTCAGTCCATGGTCAATTTCACTGATAAACAGGCAATCCACAGACAAAAATCAAAACACAGTACCTATTACGAACACCCTTCTATCTGATTGCCAAAAAAGCTTTGGACCCCTTTACGAGGCATAAAATACTAGCCACAATTATGCCACTAATCTGCGTCCAAGTTAAAGTTCTGTTCTCCAATGTTATACTGCTTTTTGTTGCTGCTGGATCACTCCAATGCCCACTTAAAAATGTCCACAAGCCAGTTGAGGCAACATTTGTGCACCCTCTGTTAGGCATACTTTAAGAAATCTATCAGAGGTATTAAAAAATCACTAGAACAATAGAACACTGATTTTATGGAACATATTTGTATTGAGTTATCCTATGTTCTTTTACTCAAAAACTCTTTTCTGCCATACATAACTGCTAACCACCTGTGCACTTGCAAAGTAAATAGTGATGTTTTAGATACAGTCAGTGTATCCTGTGTTTAACAACCATACCCTAATCTCATGCAAATGTGCCTCATACACAGGCAGTTCACTGGAATATACAGTTCACTGGAATCACATAATTCAAAACAGAAGTCTACTGTTTCTGATTTGATTAGAAAAGACAGTCGATCCGAGATGCTTACTGGGCGTTCAACTATGTCAGTAAATTCATTTGGAAAATCCAGCTGTTGTCAAAGTTAGGAATCAAACTTATCTTTAGATCCTTTAAAATCTATCTGCTTCCTTATTTTAAATGTCTCCAAATAAATGCTATTAGAGTAGGCATAGAAACTATTCATTTTGGGCTGGTATGCTGCTTACTAGAAATTTTAGTGGTCACAATGAAAAACACAGTTCATGAAAAGTACAACGAAGTAGGTAACTTCTAACTCTAACAGGCATTTCTGAACAAATACAGAAAATATTTGTTTTGGCAACAAAACAGAGAGGTCTAATACGATGACTTAAAAATGTCATACTGCAGAGAAAAGAAATGCTATCTATATATTGTACTTACACTAACAGCTGGCAAGGAAGAATAAGCAAGCATGGAAAGCTCATGGCACGGTAATTTTAACAAAAGCTAGGCAAAAATTCTGGGGTAGACTGCTGTATACATTGAAAACATGCTTAAAATGGCAGGGCACTGTGGATACGTTTTTTTGACCACACTTACCTATAAAACATTTTTTACCCTAAATCAGTGAAATTGACTTCAATACGAAGGTGCAAACAATTCTCTCCCCCACCCCCAAAAGCAAGCAGGATAATACAGAATGACTTACTTCTAGTTACAAAATAATGCAAACATTATTGCAAGCAACCATTTTCCCCCAGGCATACATGCAACCCACATTCCTTACAACATCCAGTAGCATCCCTCTTCCAAGTCTCCAAAGTATATAGCTCAGACACATTATTTTAAGTAGAGAATAAAAACTGTACCATAGCGGTACCGAGATATTTCTAAATAACAGGACCGAAGCTAAAAAATCACAGATCGTCTCACTATTTCGGTGTAGAGGAATATAGCATACTGCTCAAAATAGCATACTGTCCTTACACAAGAACTTTTAAATTCCATTTGTTAAGGAATGCTATTTCTATGTCTCCACAAGCTTAGAAATGGTCTCAAACCTAGAAATTCTCACGTTTAGTATAAAAAAGGATCTGTGTGAAATATTCAATTAAATTAATTAACGTAAATTTCTTAGCTTTCCACCTATTTACTTGTACAGACATCATATGTGCCAACTTTCCACCCATCCTGGATAGAGCTGTCCTGGTTTTGCCAGAGGAATAGTTAAATTTTGTAATACCACCAATGTGTAGTATAAAGGAAATAGAACACCAGCCTTTTCCTTTTAAATGAAGGCAAAAAAGACCTACTATATTTTCATGCCAATTTTGCTTTTTAAAGCATTTTTATTTGCATGAGTAGACTTTATTCTCTCTTTCCTGTAGTCGATTGTTGCCACTACAAAAGAGAAAATGGGATACAGTCATTTACCACCACCTCTTTCCCAATGAGCATGTAGATTCAACTTGTTAGGGTGCAGGTAGCACTGCCAACTGGCCATGAGAAAAGTTCCTTTAAAACGCCAAGAAAATTTCAGCTGTTACTTTCTAAGCATTAAACCACTGTTAAGAGAACAGAACCACTTTTCTTCAGATCAGCTACCAAGTGTAGAACAGCAGCCTTTTCCGCACATCAGAAATATAACGTCTTTAGGACATTATTAAAAGTGTTTTGGAGAAGAGGTTTGCACAGCTCTCTCTTCAGAATGTTTATTTCTCTCAACCCAGGTTTTCCAAAAATTGCTAAACTAGCAATCTTTTTTTCTGAAGATGGGTTGAAGATATCTCCTGCTTGCCTTTGCAGGCAGGAGCACTTTATTTCTCCCTCTCCCCACCTCTTACTTTCAGGTTTGCTGCAGTTGTGGAGGTCTCTGCTTGCAGCTCATCAGCGTGCAATTTCACCCTAAAAAGTACATGGGTAAAGTTTGTTTTGCCTGGTGATCCCGAGCATGTGTTGTTTTTCGTTTTTGTTTTGAGGGGAATGTCTGGGAAGCTACAATACAACATGAGAATCTGCAATATGGGCATATTTGTGTTGGTCATAGCTTTGCAGACATCCCTTTCAAAACAGACAAACAAAAAGGAAAAATGATGCATGCGCAGGATCGTCAGGCAAAACGAACTTCATTCATGTACTTTTTACAGTGAAATTGCGCATGGATGAATTTCAAGTAGTGGAAACCTTCATGGGAAACCTTCACCAAATGGTGGAGGCAGGAGAATCTCTGCAGCAAAACAAAATGGCAGGCACAACTATAAAACTGACAAGAGCTCTGTTGGCCAGCAGGCAGGAAAAATAACCATTTTGGGTGGCAATGCTTGGGTTCTCCACATAGAGGGCACACAAAAAGCTAAAATGGATCTCTGCAGGACATTTTATTTCTGATGTGTGGAAAAGACCAGAGAAACTGAAATTCTGATAGAGACAAGAACAGGCTAAAAGAGCAGATAGGAGCTAAGACTTTCAAAATTTTAGTTGGATAATATGCCAAAAATGCTTAGAAAAACAAGAATTAAAACCCTATTGCTTTAAAATAGCTAATGGTTAGTTCAAATCTCCTGCCCCAAGGTAATATCCAGCCAATTAAATGCTGTGAAGAATCAGAATGGGTATATGATAAGCAATCCCTAAACTGCTAGAATAGTCATGTCTAATAAAGCAAGGGTAGTAATGTTTAAAGTTACTTTCTATTTGGCAGCTTTAAAAATAAAGGCATTAAAATTACTCTAATATCAGGCCAGACTAAACACACATGCAAGTACTTTTACCTGCATTCTAGTGACATCCCAACTTGTTTTCTTCATGCTTCTCATGATGCATTTATGCCAATCTGGAAAATCCCCTTTATTCTGAGGTGAGCTTTTGAATAAAATATCCACTGGTTGCTGATATGTCCTGGTGGGCTCTTTTTATGTAATATTTAGCCTTTGAAAAATTGAAGGCCTGGATTCTATTCAGTATGAGTAGTGCTCGCAGAACAGAACTTTTTGATCTTGCCTCTCCCCACAGCCTGCAGCACCACCCAGTATCACCTGAGTTACAGGGATTCCCGAAACAGTGGGAGGTGTGTGGGGCTGAACACAACAACTTATAGCATTAAGTTTCTGTTTGGATCATCTCTAAATGTATTAACGATTTGTGTGGATACAACAATGAGCCATTCTGGGGGACAGTTATCTACAGCTGCTCTTTCCCCCCAGCTTTTCATTGAGGAAAGATGTGTAATACGTAACCTGAAATAATTGATCATATATAGAGATGTACAATTCTCAGACATTTTGAACTCACTGAAAAGATATATGGGGTTTGGGGGGAAAATGAAATTTCGGGAGAAATCGTGATATATACTTTCCTATCAAACTGAAGCTTATATTAGTGACAACATTAGATGTCATTCATAAGCAGCATATTAAATTCTATTTTGGCATAGTGATGGAATTTAAACTATACCATAACTGTCTATAAGAAAAACTGCTAAGATACCCAATGCTTGAGAATACATATGCATTCATTTTTGCCATTTGCGAGATACAAACAAATTAAAAAAATTAAAATTGGAGGTGGAGGTGGAAAAATTCTGTTGCATATCAAGTTAAAATTTAACACTGAAAAAATGAACTTGATAACAATGTATTATTGTTAAATACTGTACAGCATATTATTGATCACATTTTAAAGTATGCTTTATTTGTCTATGGATCTGTCACAGTTCTGCAGGAAATGCAAGACAGAGTTATTTCGCCAGCCATGTGGCTGAGGAAAGCGATGGTATTCCATATTAGCTGGCCTCTCTTCCTCTCTTCCTTTTTCGTTTTATGGGCTTACTGATTTTATGTTCGTGATATTATACCTTACTGATTTTATGCTCGTGATATTATACCTATCCTCACTAGTATGTATGGGAAGGGTAATACATTTGTGGGAATCAGTTTTTTATCCAACTGCGGTATATGAACTGCGGAATTTGAACACTGTATTGTTGATTTGAACTGTATAATTTATCTTGCTGTTCACCAGTCTGAGCCCATTTGATGGGGAGAGTGGTTTGGAAATCAAATAAATCTAATCTATATCACAAACAGAGATGATCTAATATTGTAGACTGGTTTATTTACAAATTTTCATCTAACACGTTTTAGAGAAAATTTTGCTTAAAAACATGTCACTCAACTTAAGGGGGGAGTTTCTTTTAGTGCTCCCCAGTATTACCTTAATTTGCTATGTCCCCTCTCGAGCATGGGATCAGGCACCACTAATAATAGTTTTATGTGTTGCTGCTTTGTTAGTATTTTAACATTTCATTGTTTTATATTTATTACTACATTTTGCATATTGCCATTTTGGCCTTATTGTTCACCGTGCAGAGCCCTTTGGGGGTTGGGCGGTATATGAAGATGTATGTATGTATGTATGTATGTATGTATGTATGTATGTATGTATGTATGTATGTATGTATGTATGTATGTATGTATGTATAAATAAATAAATAAATAAATAATACCACCACCACCATTGGAAAACTTAACAGAGCCCTCAGACTTTTTCATGCTATACATTTGGAACAAGTAAAGCCTTGTCCCAAAAAGCATTTCATTCATTTTTCAATGCTCTCCAAAATTATTTTTCTGTTGGAAAAACAGAAGTCCTTAAAAAAAAGGAAAGAAAGAAATCTGGGTTTTCCATGAACTTTTCCCCTCTGGGTCTTCGTATCTCTAATCCAACACACTTATTATCATTCATCAACCTTTTATTGGCATAGTACTTATTAACAAAACTATTATTAGGCTGTGTGATAGTACTCAGTCATCCTGTGCTAGTTTTTTCATAAAATATTTTATTTATATTTGAAGTCACACCTAAGGTACTGAAGAGTGCCAAAAGTCCAGAAGTTGAAATATCTGCATATCATTATGTTTTAATTAAAACGTTCACAGGAATGCAACCATGGAAGAGAGGAAGGTGTTTTAAAAGAAGCACAGCAAATCTATTTTTCTAAACAGTGTGACAATGTTCAGATACACTGCTGACATATTAATGCACGTGCGCACACACTGACTACAGCAAATTGCAGCAAAAAGCACAGCCAGTTATCAGGAAGCAGCATTCCACCAGCAAGTAACAATAGCCTTGTCATAAACTCACTTTCCTAAAAAGTCCCACACAAACCCCCCTACAGGCTGTGGTGCAGGGACAGACACCTGGTAAGGGGATGACAATCTGTGCGAAGTAGCGTGCCTTCGGAGAAAAGGCATGGTCAAAGAAACCAAACACATAAAACGATCCAAGAAAAACCAGAAATGACAGAAAGAAGGGAGAGAAAGAAAGGGAAAACACAGAAGAAAAAGATTGAATAAAACATCAGATGACCATGGGATGACAATACAAATAGTTAGTAAGAGGAAGTGGACAGCCAACATTGTGAGCAGAACTGCATAAAAAAAGCAACTGACAAATAAGGTGGCTTTTAAAATTGAAGAGTTTTCACTTCTTCCACAGGGGCTATGAACTAAACCTCTGTTAAGCTTTGCTGTTTGCTGTATTCTGCCTGTTCTGCTCTTATTGCCTATAATTTTTAACACTGATCTCCTTTTTTCCTGGGACACAGCTATGGAAAATTCCTGGCAACTCTCAGTTCATTTCTTCTTCCCAAAAAGGAAATGGTAACCTACAGTAAAGGAACAGGTTGGTTAGTTTCAGTCCTACAGCTACTTCTACATTCTGGTAAATGAAGCAAATGTGGCCCAAGACATATAGCGTGCCTCTCCAAACTGGTGGCATTTCGCAATCATGGAAAATTGCCTCCTGTGCAACTAATACCCAAGTCTGTTTCAGAATCATGGACATGAAGACTTTTTTCTTATTACAACTTTTTTCTCATTACAACTTACAGACCGGAAGGCTAGAACGGCAAAGGAACAATTCAAACAATACCACATACTTTTCTTACCAATGTGAAATTGATATGGGATTCTCCAACTGTAACTACTGTGTTATCAATTTCACCCAGTATTCATCCTACATGACTGCGGGGTTACATTCAGATGGAAAAATCCATTTACACATAACCATGGAGATGATACTGTACTGTAAAGAATTCAAACATGAAAAACAGTTTTCTTCATAGACGCAGCAACAAAAAGATGCACGTTGAAGAAGTTTTAAAAGGAAGGTGCTGTGGGACCCAGGGGACATGAGAGAAGGGGAAGGAAAATTCAGAATATCTGAAAATGGCATTTAATCAGTGGTCAGCATTAAGAAGGAAAGATAAGGTGGTTCTGCTACAGCCTGTTCAGTTTGATGTGGAAGAAACATTCTGGAGAGCCTTGAGCAATGAACACAGAGATGTGGTGTGGAGAAGTAGGTCTGGGTTATTAGCCTACAAATCAAGTTCAAGAAAATTCTAGGAAGCAATTGCCTCAGGGAGTGTTTTTAAAAGGAGATGAAGAGGATCCTTTTTTTTTTTTCATTTTAGCCATCAATTCACTACCAAACGAGGGGATCAATTTTTTAATTGGAAAATAGGGAGAAGAGAGAAAAATGAACTTTCAAAGCTTAGATGCCAATAAAGGCCTCAGATTGGATTGGAACTTACTAAGCTCTCTTTTGATTCACTGAAACAGGAACAAACTTCATTCAAGAAAATCCTAGCAGGTGATCCAGTTCAAAGGTTTTAACTATAATTAGTTTGCCCATGTTTTTCTTAATGAGTTGAGAAAGTTGTTTTGGCACATTTGACTAGATTCTAATGCAACACAGAAGAGGACCATGTGAAGGTCTAAGTATTTGCAGATGTAAGGAACATTTGTGAAATACATACTAGATTTGCTCCCTAAACTGTGGATAGTACTTTTACCAGCAGTTTACACTGATACTGCCCATGGCTATTTACATGTTCTGCATTTAGCTCAGTCTTAAAATATGAAGCCAAGTGAACGAATGGCACAGATGTGGAGCAAGTGCAGTCATCTCATTTCCAGGATTAATAAATCCACCAAGGAAAATTCTACCCAGGCGGTGGTCTCAATCTATGTGATTTTCCTGGCATTTGACACAACGCAGTTGAAACCATATGAAATAATGTTAAGGAAATCCACTCTAGCCCAAGAGAAAAAATTAGAGAAAGAGCCAAGTGAAGAATCTCCCCAATACACCTTTTAATACAATTTATTTATTGCTACGTCAAGATGCCAAGCGTTTAGAACCACATCTCAAGAGATTAATGGCTAAAAATGGTGTTTCCCTTCTTTCCACCCAAAGTTTTTATGACTTCCCCCTGTGATCAACCGCTAGGTTTCAGATGACCACATACAAACCTAGTCGAACTGCAACACTGTACCCATCCTTTTTAGTAGAAAAAATGGTTTTTGAAGTCACTAATAAAAATGTTAACTCTAAGAGACGAAAATCCTGTTTCAAACCTGTAAAGTCATATCTGATTTGGCCTGGACCTGTTATCTTCTGATAGGAGAACTAGTCCTTACATCAAAATGTATATGAAAGATGCTCAACTTTTGTTGTTGTTGTAGTGGCAACCAATGGCAACCCCATAAGCTTTCGAGGAAAGAAATGTTAAGAGGTGGTTTGCCATTGTCTCTGTGGAGCGACCCTGGTATTCCTTGGTGGTCTCCCATCCAAATACTTACCAGGGCCAACCCTAATAAGATCAGGCTAATCTGCTCAACATAATCTTTGTCAAATATATTGCAGGGAAGAAAACTGGTTTTCTGAGTTTAGCGTACATGCAGCTTAACTACTATTTTGCTAAGCTACAAATCAACAATTTCTTCTTCCGACTGCACAAGATTGCAATATATTTCAGTTCCAATTATTTACACCAATTCCTCCAGCTTACTTTTCTGAACAATCACAAAGCTACAAAATATTTTGAAACTCTTAGCATCAACCTCAAATACTCCAGAGTTCTTAAAAACAAGAAGCTGGATAACTCATACCTGCCTTTTCTATCATGATGCCTCCTTAATTTAAAACACTCATCTTACCTTTCCAGTTCTGCTATCTTCTTATCTTTATCATTCTTCTCATTTTCCATCTCCTTCAAGATTTCCAGCAGGCGATCCACCTCTGCTTGAGCCTTAGTGGATTCTTCTCGATACCGTGTCACTTCTCTCTCTAACTGTTGAAAATGATCACTCATCTCTGGACTGGCCCTAGCTTCCAGTGTTGCTTCGTGAGCCTGAAAAAACAGTATCCCAAGCATTACCCTTCACATTCATAACTGAAAACATTCTGATCCAAATCACATATCTCTAAAATATGCAACTTATTCTCAAGAGCAAGAAGAACATTTGAGAAACTGTAAATTAGTTATTACAGGAAAAGGCCAATTAAGATTAAACTATCCCCACCTTCCACAATCTGATGAAAGAGCTTTGACTCTTGAAAGCTTATACCTCAAAAATCTTGTTGGTCTCTAAGGTGCTACTGGACTCAAATCTAGCCTTCCATAATCATAACTCTACAACCAGAACTCTTTTGTAAATCACTTTCTTCTACACCAACATTAATCTCCAATCCGTTTTCTTCAGTACCTAAATACTGGTGTCAGGAGGAGTGTAGAATGTGAAACTTTCCCACTATACTTTCCTTACCCAAGCTGGTGGCAGAATCGCAAGTGCCTCAGGCACCCCACTCCCATAGAGGCTGTTCAGCTCTCTCTTACAGCAGCAGCCCCAATTGCCACTCTCAGAACTTCCTGAGCCTCCATGAACAAGTGCCTTGGGAATCACACACCTTCCATGCATGAAAGTATTTTCCATAGGTATGTGGGTAGCACAGTCCACATATTTCACTTCCATGCCATGCACTGACAGAAGCTGGTGCTGTGTCAAGGAAGATGGATAATCAATTCAGAAACCTGGCAAAATCAGGATGCTTGGTGTTTATTAAACACAGATATAAGGAACTGCATTAGTTGCCTTCTACCAGGAGAAGGAGGTTAGAAACATCTCAGCAAACTGCATCAGACCTGGGATGAGCTTCTTTTCCTTTTCTGTTGCAGCTATTTAACTTGAGCATGGTCAGAGTTATGAATCAAACGGTAAGAGGTGAAGGAGTCATGGTCCCTGGCTCTCAGCAGGTGGCTTGTGATCTGTGGCCCTGAGTGAGCTGGGCTGGAGAAACCAGTCCAGGATATTGGGGCATCACAGTGCATGTCTTTGTCTGAATTGTGTTTTTGTATTTGTTTTAAATCCCCATCTGTGGGAGAACACCGAACTGTAAGTGCTTAAATAGATCTAAAAAGTTGTTCAGACAGCAGTGCGTGTAAACAGCTTTCTATCTACAGAAAACTAGCGCCATCAGGAAAGCGAGCTCTAGTCCAGTTTTTTCATAAGATTGTCATTTTTTTTAACACAATTCCCCCCCCCTCACCCCACATTGCAAGTAGGAGCGTTGTACTGTGTGGCAACCTACATGTGCACATGCTCTCACTTCTCAGATTAAATACAGTGGAACCTCGGTTTTCATTGCCTTCGGTTTTCATTGGTTTCGGTTTTCACCGATTTTTTCAGTGAAAAATTTGTCTCGGTTTTCATCGATTTGCAGTAAGGTGCAGGGGTTTGTGGAGAAAAATCACCCGGACAAAGCTGTTGCAGGCTCTGTCTGCAACTTGTTTAATGACAATGTCTTGCCCCATTTCAGACAAATCTTAAAGAGGCGTCAGAAACAGACCTCTTTGGACAGCTTTCTGGTGCGACATTGGTCCATTGGCTCTGAAGCTGGTCCTAGTGTTATTGTTTGTTACTGTTTTCAGCATTAAACACTATGTTTATTCACCCAAAAAATATGTTTTTGGTATGTTTTTTGGAGTGCCCAGAACGGATTAATTGGATTTACATTGATTCCTATGGAAAAGTTTGCCTCGGTTTTCATTGGTTTCGGTTTTCATCAGTTCTTTTCAGACGGATTACCAATGAAAACCGAGGTTCCACTGTAATCTGTTGTTCCAAAACCGAGTATGGGCAGAATGATAGAATTTAATCTTAGAAGCTAATATAAATTACAATGAAGAACTAGAGCATCATTGCTTTGTATGTACAGTTGCCATGCGGCTCCTACAGATACACCCTGGGTTGTTTTAAACATACATATTAGAATTCTAAGGGATGAACTGGAACCTAGGTAGCAACTTAAAATGTTTTCAGGCCTTCAACACACATATAAAAAAAATACTGCTTCACTGGTCACAAATTTATAATGACAGGATAAGAATTCCAGTGCCATTTTTTTATATTGTCAGCAGTCTTTTATGCAAGCGCTTTACTGTGTGGACAACTCACTGCAGTAACTCCATCTGCAACTCATCATGTGAAGCAGATAATCATTACTTCTGTTACACAAATGAAGTATGCAGTCCGTGAGTGATAAGACTAAAATCAAAGATGTAATGGCTGGAGTCTGAAACTAGATTTCTCAACCTCAGTCACTACCACTCTGATAACTGAAGTGCTAGGAAGTCAAATTCCCAACTCACTCCAAAAAAAGTACAAGCACCTTAGAAGGGAAGCACAAGATGTCATAAGCAGGCTAAAAAGAAATATGTGTGTATTAACACAAAAAACTGGCACTGTACTTTTAATACTTGGGATACAGGTTGTATATTCAGTTTCTCAAACTGTTTCAACAAAACACACCAAAACGCACACTCTGGGCTACTGAACTGATAACTCTAACATTCTCAATATCTGTGTTACTACAGCCCAGAATCTAACACACAAAAGAAAGAACAACTGAATGAGCTGACAAATGTAGCAAGAGGATAAACTGCAAAGGGCTTGTCAACTGAAACCTGGCACAGGAGTCACCTTCCTTGAAATCCACGTAGTCAAATCAGAATAGAAGAAATTACAGGTGGTTTAAATCACTGAGTAGAAGGGCCAATTTACATTTCTGAAGGGTCTCAAATGTTCTGTTAATAAACTGAGCATACTAATTAAAACATCTACTCACATCCAAAAAGAGCTTTTATACTACCCAGAAGCATAATCCAAGTCACCTATGTGCCTGACATTTCTTCAGTACTACCAAATCTCTTTCGTGAGCATTTGCAATACTAAAGATTTCGGTTCAGCTCTTTCCACATACTTGTTGGGACAATAAATGATATCACTAATTAGAAAATGAACTTATGATTTATTTACAAAATTTAGATGCCACTTCTTCAGAGGCCTGCTTGAGGCAGCTCACAAAACAGACACAAGGCAATAAAGTCATGCAAAGTCATCATAAGAACTTTCTATATTAAAACAAGACACAAAGCAAGTCAAGCAGCATAAAAATGGCATACAATGATATTCAGCAGCCTAATGTAATATTTACTATAGATACTAAAATTTATCTATTACATGAAAAGTAAATGTCCTTGCTGATGGTTGGAAGTCTATTAATTTGCACATTAATAAATGAATAATCTGCTTTGTTATAGTTATAATGCTTGAACTTTCGACCAGGTTCAGCAGATGGTCATGGATTCAGTTTTAAGAGACTGTGATATATATTTACATATTTGTTTTAACATGATAGCTAAACAAAACCCAGGTTGGTTAAAATACTAATGAAGTTTTGTTTAATTATGCATTGTTTTTTTAAAAAATGATATTTATCTTCTTGGCTTACAATAAGATGTACAAAGATACCATCATCCGAATGATAAACTGCCTGTCACTTGTTGAAGTAATCTGATCAGGGGAGATAACATTATTTTTTAAGAACACTTCAACTTACTTTGATATGATCAGTTTTTTAACAGGCATTCTGAGATAGAAACTACTTGAAATAATTTGTATTGCAATTACTATTAGGGAAGTTCATCGGATTTAGGGAATGGGGTATTTGGGTCCACCAAATACTGTTGGGCATTCTGATTCAGAATCCCAAAATGTTGGGGGTCTGTAATTCCCTATGGAGAGGACTCTTTCTGGGACAGTTGAAAAGGCTGTTTTTTAACCAAATGTCACCAAAAACTGTAGGAAACCTCTTGCAGCTTGTCCCCTAAAGTTTCCCCAAGTTTCAGACAAACTGGATCAAGAAGTCCAATGCTAAGGACCCCTGTACAAGGTGTCCCCAGTTATCTTACTGGTTTCCATTGTTTTCTATGGGGAGGAAGAATTCCATGCTTTATTCTAACAAAGTAGCCTATAGCCAAATGAACAAGATCATCCATTGGCCAAAAGCCTCAAAATGAAAACAGAACCAAGAAGCCCAACACAGCTACTGTCAACCCAGAAAATCCCACTTGGGACCCTTACCCCAGTACCAACTCTTTAAAAATTAAAGTGATAAGCAAGAGAAGCCAATAAAACTGAACAAGACTTTTAAAAGCAGCATAAAACAAAGCCAAGGAAAGCTGTTTTTAAAAAGAACCAGAAAGAAATCAATGGCTCCTCCCCAAGTACAACCATCCAGCCACAAACAAAAACACAGAAAAACCTGAAGTAGTGTTTTAAATAATTGTTTTAAAACAAAGGGCAAATCAGTCTTTGCACAGAAAAAGGCCTTCTCAGGCAGGAAGCAGCAGAATTACCGGTAGCTCAAGGCACAGACCAGAGCAGCAGCATCTCATTTCAAAAAACCTTAGCCTGAAATGGAGTCAAGGTGCAGCCAGGCCCGCTTTTTATCCTCTCTGCCTATGGCCACATCCAACGAAGGGCTATGAGAGAATTGCCACAACTGAGTAGACATTTCTAGTGCTTCCCCCTAACATGTCATCTCTCAAATATACCCACAATATACCAACAAGGTGTTTTTAGGAGATATGTTTGGACCAGAAATATCTGAGCAAAGATCCCTAGTTACTACAAATAAGTTATATATTAAGAAGTGGAGCCTATGCACACCGTACAAAGGAAACCAACCCAGGCAGTACAGTGCTAGGGGAGGGGAGGGGAGGGGAGCCGCATTTGTGGATGGCGCAGCCATGCTGCCTCTGAAGAGGCTTGCTGTGCCGCAGACCCATGAAAGTGGCCTATGCAGCTCAATGGGCTTCTAAATCTGTGCCAGCAAACAGAGGTGTCCTTGAGCTAGAAGGGCTCAGGAAGCTGACTAAAGCAGGTCCCGCCCCCTTTAGTGCCAGTGTGCCAAAGAGCACTGGCGCTGCAATGGTACTGGTACCCAGGCTTTGTCCCTGGCGCCAGCATAGGTGGTATTTACACTGGCGTCACACTGCCTCCTGGGTTGTCTCCCCCCCTTTCTGGAGTGCACTGTAAATGACCTTGCTTTTTTGGTCATGCTTTACCTTCTCACTGTGTGCAAAAAAAGAGGAAGCAGGCACAGCACCATTGCTTTTTCCACTTGCACATTAGCAGCAGACTCCTCCAAAAAGGCAGCCAACCCCCCTCGAAGGAGGGAGGGAGGGAGGGACAGAAGCTGTGTAAGAATTCACTGGCCCAGATTCCATGAACCATCTGAGGGTATTGGTTGAAGACTAATTTAAACTTTTAAAACACTGAGTGTGTCTTATAAGTCATTCCTTTTCTCTTTTTTTAGTCAAGTTCATTGCAGCCCAATAATAATTTACGATTCCAACAAGCATCACATCGATACTTGACTGGTCAATTGGCTACTAAAATATGGAGATTCTTTCAAAGTCCTGATTAATTAGTTCAAAAATTAGTCAGTCCTCAACACTTATCACAACTCAACATCCATCCTCTATTCCAAACTCAGTCTCTCTTGACAAGAAATTTTAAACAGTCTCACACACTACATCATTTTCCCATTTCTCTACCCAATCTCTTCTGCTGTCTTTCAAGTGGACAGCAACTAAATTTCTCCTTCATTTCCAATCCTGTTTGAATTGAAGATTATACAGAAAGAACACTTCAGTTCAAGTAGTATCTTTCAGTAGCTGCCAAGTTAACCAAAATACTCTAGTTTGTGGGGCTGTGCACAGAATCTATTACATCCTCACATTTCTTCATGAATAACCAATATGATGTAAAAGCTGCAGAATAGTAAAGCAACCAAGGAAAGGAACAGAGGAGTTGAACTACACTGGGTGTTCTACATGGGAAAAAAACTGGAGAAAAGCAGCTAAAGAGAAGCATTTCCCCGAATATTTAAAAAAACAGGACTGCTCTAAAATTCTGTATCCATTCTGCCCACCCCCTGCCCTCTACATTGCATCCCAACAAAAAAGCTCACCAATATACTGTGTGTTGGCTGAGGAACACAAAGACACAAGTGTATATACATGCAGAACAGACAACCAAATGGGGCTGGCAATGACCTTCCAGTTTGCCATGGCACTTACTGGCTTGGATGGGTGACTCAGTAAGACTTCAGGATGCTAAGGAGAAAGACAGGAAAAGAAGGGAAGAATTGGGAAAGAGGACAATGCCAGAGAGAGAGAGAGAGACAGAAATGTAACAAACAAACCACCTTATAAAAAGTAATTGATTGGAGATGTAGAATTTTAATCTCAGACACTTCTACTGTTTTGACACTTCCCTCCCTGCTTGCTTCAATTACCTTACTAGCAATCCCAAATTTAGATAATCTATTCTTACATATTACATACCAATTAGCAGCTCCAGAGCTGTTCAGAAAACGACTGCCTTTAACAGATTAATGTCATAATTGTATTTAAAATTTTAGAGATATTTAGGATTACGTATGTTGATCCGTGTCAAAGTCCCAGCCACAGAAGAGTACGGAAAACAGTTTGACAACATGACTGGGTTAAGGTCCAGATGATCACAAACATAACCTGATGGTTTGACTTGAATGGTTACATTCATTAATATATGTATTGCTGGATGCAAAACCTGTAAAATTAACTTTGTAAACAGTGTGATGGAAAAGAACACTACTTAGGACTATTTCAAAATACTACTGGTTATGGTGGGTTTTCCAGGCTGTGTGGCCATGGTCTGGTAGATCTTGTTCCTAACATTTCGCCTGCATCTGTGGCTGGCATCTTCATAGGTGTATCATGGAGGGAAGTCTATTACACACTGTGTCTAGTGAGAAGGGAATGATTAGTGAGGTATATATTATCCTTGTCCCAGGGTGGGGAACCAAGCTAAGTGTTTGGGTGGAACTTGCTATGCAAAGATGTGGTTGAGTGCATTGTATTGCGGGTGGGGTTATCAGTCCATTTACATTTGTAGTCGCACTTGCATTCCCTGCAGCAGCAGCAGCAGCAGCAGCAGTATTGGTGAAGGCAAATCCTGTGCTTGGGTGGAGTCCATTGTCCATAAACTTCGCATGCCCTTGGCCTTTGATTCTGGTGTTTTTAAGTACTGGTAGCCAAGCTTTGTTAATTCTGAGTCTCTTCTTTCTTGTTGAAGTTGTCTTGGTGTTTGTGAATGTCAATGGCCTCCCTGTGCAGTCTGACATACTGGCACAGCGTCCCCCAGCTGGGGAGGGCTGCTAAAGCTGCCCGCTGGTGGATTTGCCCCTCTGCTGGGCAAGTATTAGGGCCATGCGCTGTACATACAAAGTGATGAAATGACAAAAACACTGAGGTCAGGCTTTGTGCTCCAAAATGGAATGCTAACTTTGTATACTGTGGATGGAGGTTGACAAAAGGCTTAAAGACTTACTGTGTGGACAGAGGCTGACAAAAGGCTTAATAACAGAATGAATGCTAATGGGTTAAATATGATAAGTTAACAAAAGTTTAATTGTCCTTCTTTAATGGTACAAATTGTTAAAATATACAACAGTAAATTTTCTAAAGGAATTTTTTTCTTGATTTATTTGCATGTCTTATATTCATGAATTTTTAATCCTTTTATCTTAAATATTTTGACTAGGAACAACAATTATCTGAAAAATGATTCTTGATGGTCCTATTACAATGATGAAGGAGGAATTATCTAGTTAATTAACTGACCATACTTCTTGAGTGTGAGAGTAACATAGCTTTAGAAATTACATTTTAAAATTTTATAAATGGCTCACACAATAATCAATCTAAATAATTTTTTCTTTCCCCCTTTTCTTCTTTCTTCACATTTTAAATCTTAGGTCAAAATGTCGTATTTTATATTTTTAATAATTTTATTTTATGGTGTGTACTTTAACAGTTTATGCTACTGAGGAAGGCCTGTTGGGCAAAATGTGTTTGGGTTTGATGGCTTTTTAAATAACTATTTTAATATATTAAAGTTTTATTAAGTTATCACATGTGGCCTATTAGCATGCATTCTGTTATCAGGCCTTTTCTCAACCTTCTTGGGTATTTGTTTTTTTAATGGACTGAAGGTTTTTTCTTCCCCTTTCTACTTTGATTTTAATGTGTGGATGGAAACATGAAGTGTTTGAATGTGTGGATTGAAACATGAAGTGTAGATGGAAATATGAAACATAATGTGTGGATGGTCCATATACAGTTTGAAGCAGACCAGTACAGCCACAGATACATGAAAACATGGAACTGCTTTATACTAAGTAAGGCCATTTGTCTGTCAAGGTCAATACTGTCTGTTCTAACAGATAGCTGTTCTCCAGGGTATAGGGCAGAGGTGACCTGGGCCTCCATGGAAAGGGAGGATTCTAAGGTAACACCCAGACTTTTAACAGATGCAGCTGGGAGTAATGCCGCATCCCCAAATCTTGGCAAATGAAAACCCTCCACCGGACTGTCCCGACCCAACCGCAGGACTTTCGTCTTCAATGGATTTAACCTCCACCCACTCTTTTCCAACCAACCAGCAACAGCCTCAAGGCAATGGGACAGAACATTTGGGGGCAGTGGTCGGCTGGCCATCCATCAGCAGAACAAGAGAAGTGTCATCAGCATATTGGTGACAACTCAGCCCAAAGCTTTGAACAAGCTGAATCAGGGCCGCATGTAGATGGTAAACAACATTGGGGAAAGAATAGCCTCTTGCGGCACACCACAAACAAGTGGATGTCTCTGGGACATCCCACCCCACCCATCCCCCGCTATGTGTCACCTGCTGTCCCCAATCCTGGAGAAATGAGGTCAACCATTTCAAGGTTGTACCCCGAATCCCAGCATCAGCGAGGCGGTGGGCCAAAAGATCGTTGTCAACCATGTTAAATGCTGTGGTGAGGTCTAATAGCACCAGCAGTGCTGACCTGCCTCAGTCTAGCTGCATCCAGAGGTCATCTGTGATTGTGATCAGGATGGTTTCCATCCCATGGCCAGGCCTAAAGTTAGACAAGTAGGGGTCCAAAACCAATGCGTCCTCTAGAAATACTTGCAACTATTCTGCAATCGCCCTCTCAACTACTTGCCCAGTAATGACAAATTTAAGACTGTGCAGTAGTTGGCCAGATCCAAAGGATCTAATGATGACTTCTTCAAGAGCGGGCGTACCACTTAAACCTTTAGCCTCCCTGGGAAACCTCCCTGTGATAGGGAGCAGTTGATAGGGGCCCCATAGTATCTCCTAGTTGGCCTTCACCAGCCATGACAGAGAAGGGTCCAGAGAGCAGGTGGTTGATCTTACTGCTGCCAGCACTCTGTCAACATCAGATGAAGAGAGCAGATCAAAGTGGTATCATATGGGACCAGAAGACGGCCAAGGGGCCTCTAGTTCCTTCACTGTTATCAAGCGACAATGGAAGATCATGGCAGAGCGACAAGAGACATGATACACTAACAATGACATGGTGTGCTAAGTTCTGAGTCCATCTGTATCAAACAGTATCACGTTCAGTAAAGTACAGCACCCAATTTGAAGGACTGGATGCTATCCTTGGGATGGTATACTTTACGATATAAACTGAGCAATATACTTTACTGAGTTTGACATGGATGGACTCAGAACTTAGCATACCATGTAATTTTGTATTTTGCGTCTCTAATCATTGAGAATATAGCAAGCATATTTGTTTGTGGCTGCGCATGTGATTATTGTCTTTGCAACACCCATAGTGTGAGGATGTGCAATTGATTTACTAAAATGTATTTATTTCCTGTCGGGTTCAGTGTACTTTTTCATTTATGATCTATGCTTGACACTTGAACCAGTATATTGTCAGTTAATTTCATCTGAACGCTGCTTATTAGGAATCAATCATAAGAAATTCTATAAATGTCTCCAAGATGATTTCAGCAAACGGATGAAGCATGTTGTAGCCTAAATGCTTCCAAATATGGCTAGTACTCAAAGACAGGAAGTGGAGAATCAGTTCAACTATTTAGTTCATAGGATCTACTATATCAATGAGGTCATGCAAAACTGGCATGCGTTTCAACTGTCAATTATTATTGATCAAAACAATGTTTATTCATATAATAAAATTACCAAAGCAAATAGCACTTTTAGATTAGTTTAGATATTTAATTTATATAATTTATAATTTTACACTACTGTTAGAGTAAACATAAGTCTGAATATAAATTTAAGCATGCTGTGAGTTGTCTCTTAAAATTCTTTTAATTAAAATTCTTTAAATTCTATTTCTTTCTGCTTAGTTTCTGTCCTGACAGGAGCTGGTTTTTCCTTCTATCACCCAATGGGTTATTCAAGGGGCTTGTAATCTCTGCTTATTTTTCTCTAACTTATATTTCCATGTGAAGATCACAGTTGATTTTGCTTATAATCAATGCTTATAATCTTCTCTCTGATATTTAGTTTGGTATTTACATACATTGATAACATGTAGTCTGATATGGGAACCAACTGCCTAGAAACACAAAACTCTTCTTAGAACTGGAGGAACAACAGCAAAAAGCAGAAAGAAACATAGTTTTGATGAATGATAATTGACTGTTGAAACAAAGGTCAGTTTTGCACAACTTCAATAATATAGTACCTCTTCCTTTGGTTGCACCTCTCCCTTTTTTTCCTTAGTTCAGAGGATGGGCAAAATTCAGATTCTTTTGACATTCAGGCAACCAGTCTGGCCTTCCTTCCTTCCAGTCATTAAGCCCGGGCTTCTGGGGCACATTTGGGCATTTGCTGAAACCCCAATGATAAGTGGATAGAGCTAGACTGACCCTTCTTCGTGATTGAGTCATGACTGGTTATTTTACGCAGCCAAAAAAAGAGAAAGGTCTGAATTGCAGGCTGAAAATACTTACAATAAAGCAGACTATCTACTACCTCTCAAAGATTCTAGGACAGACCTGGCCACAAGCAGCTCCTCAGAAAGAAATGGAAGGATTCAGACATTCTCAATCAGAACTAAGCACAACATTCAAAGAAAAGTGTATTTCAAGGCATTCAAAATAGAAGTGAATAATCAGATTCTTAAAGTTGGGCTGGATCAGCCAGCTTTTTTACTCAATGTCATCAACTGTCCTCCTTACATCACACATGCTTTTCAGCCCATGCAGGACCCACGGTCCTTGGTACATTCTGTTTGCTGGACAAAGGGGATCCCCTCCTTCCTTTTTTACTAGCAAAAAAGCTGGCTGGATCCAACCTACTACGTAGTGATGTTCTAAATGAATGAACAAAGTTTTATAAATAACCTTTCTACAAACAACCTTTTAGCTTACTTTTCTTTTACCACCACACTGTTTTTATGGTCATTTCAACTGCATTTTTTACCCAGTCACGTTGTGAACACATTCTGTAATGCCACTATTAATACAAGGTGTTCAGTACTTTTAAAGACAGCAATATATGTTCTGTACTCACTCAAGGCTGTTTTATTTTTTAACTTGGTTATTACTGCTTTGCTGACAGTACTACTTGGGAAAACCTACCTTCAGTGTATTTTATTTTCCAGTTGGATTCCAAGTAATATATAAGGGAAAAGTCAAAGGATGCACAAGAGGGTTGAACATCCTCTTTATATTTTCAGTCTTTATGTGATGAGGCATAACTTGCCCCTTGAGCTGTAATCTTGCTCAGATTACATGAAACTTCGGGGTGGGGGGTGGGGAAATGGAAAATGCCTGCATACTCTTTCAAACTATGCTCAGAGATGTTGAAAGAGGATGTCTAATAGTGGCATCCTATGGGCTTAGAAGGAAGCTTAGGATACCATTGTGAGTCTCCAGAGTTTATTCTATTGCCACTGCTTTCTAGTATGTGAAGTAGGAGTATCCATCACTGCTTCTAATCACTGATACAAAAAAAAGAATTATTATCTAAATGATAATCTGCACAGGGTGGAAGACAGTAATTAAAAGAAAGCTAACACTTACAATAGATCTCCACATTCCTTGACAAGAGTTTATAATGCTTACCTTTTTCAGCTGAGAATCCATTTTCAAACATTCTTCCTTTTTCTGTTCCAAGGCAATTTCAAGTGACTTCAACCGAGAGTCTTTCTTCAATCCTGATGATGCTAAAGATGAGGCATGCTCCTTCAAATCTAGTAACGAAGCCTATCAACAAAATGAACATATCTGCAAATGTGTAAAAAAGTATGCACAGAACTACAGAGTTCAGTTCCAGAATTCTGTTTTCACCTAATCCATTTCTTTTATTTTTATCTCTGTCTGGATCAAGACAGTGGCAAACTGTGGCAGGTATTACATGAATGAGTGTGGAATTGAACTCCCCCCCCCCACACACACACACACAACTCCACGGACAAATGATTATACAGTTCCAGATTCATGTCAAACCATGGAATGCCACGGCATGTTTATAAAACAACCCACAGATTCTCTTTCCAGCCACAGATGCAGGTGAAACGTCAAGAGAAAATGCTACTGGAACATGGCCATACAGCCCGAAAACTCCACATCACCCCAGAGACGATCCTCTGAAGATGCCAGCAACAGATGCAGGTGAAACATCAGGAGAAAATGCTACTGGAACATAGCCATAGAACCCGGAAACCCCACATCACTCCTGTGATTCCAGCTGTGAAAGCCTTTGACAATACAATCCACAATTTATTCTATTGAAGAAAAAGTTGAGAGTACGGAACACTCCAACTTCATTCACCAAACAGAAATCAAGGGAATGGTAGCAGCTCATCTGTCTTATACCAGATTAAGAGCTGGAGATAATGACCACTTTCAAAGGGCACTTTAGCAGCCACTAAGTTCTGTTTTAGCTTGATACTGAAATATTTTAGCTTGATAGGTCTACTAAACTCACACGGTTGAGAAAATGTACACCTCTGCTAGTTCAGTTACATGAGGGCTCAACACTGCTTCTGGCACCCACCAGGTGCTTTTAAGAGGTGGGCAGGGTCAAGTAGGGTTTTTGCTCAAGTCTTCTGAGTGACTATTGGAGATATTTGCTTAAAGTACCAGTGCTGCACATTTACATTTTCAGGGTACAAACTTAACACCCAAGAAAACTATCACCTTTCGCTTAAATGAATTAACATTATACATTCAAATTTCTATACTGATTTGTTATCCAGGAGACCCACCTCTCTCTCTGACAGATCTGCTTGTAGCATGCTGACTTTCTCTTTCAGATCCTTAATATCTTTCTTATTGCTGTCAATCTCCTCCTGTTTTTCTCGCTCGTCTCTGTCACGCTGCTCTTTCAGGCGCTCGATAGTCCGCTCCTGACAAAACAGGGACTCAATCAATAAAATCTCTACTTATTTGTTTTCCAATAAAATCTCTACCCCAAGCATAATGAACAAATGCTTAATTCTAAGATATTAATTATTCCACTCATCCCCACTGCATTACAAAATCATGTACTACTCTGTGTCCTATTCTTTACAGCCTGGAACTAATAATGGGTTGGATTAAAGCTTGTAAACTGAGTCCAGAGAAGATGGCAGTACTTAGTGAGTAATCTGATAGACCATTGAGGTGGTTATCCACCAATGGTACTAGGGCTGCATTTCCCCTTAAAGATCAGGTTGAGAGTAATGTTAGATTCTACTATGTTTTATTAGACACTGAGGTGGCATCTGTAGCCTGTAGCTTATTTAACCAACCTTGATTGCTACACCAGCTGCATTCCCTTCCATCATAGTTAATCATGGCTTAACATGCAAGCAAGATTCCTGTAAAGTGTTCTACACAGGACTGCATTTGAAAAAAAAATCTTTAGAAACTACCAACTAATACAGAACAAATCCAGGTTGTTAAAATGCTTCACTGCAGGCAAGGAACATCTCTGTACAGAATTCAAAGCCTTTCACAGATGGTTTCTGGACACAAACTGCAGCTGGGTTTTTTAATTAAAAACACCTTGGGAGCTGGGTATTTCAAGGCCTGCCTTCCTCTGTAACAACTCGTACGTCGGTGAAGGTGGTGTCTACTGAAAAGATGGCCTTTCTGTAGCTTCACCGCCTTTATGGAGCTTGCTCTGAACTGATGTTTGTTTTGTGCCATCTTTTAGGAGCCAGGCAGACTTTGTCATGCTGACCCAAGACCATTACTGCTGTTTTAACATTTGTAATCTTATTTCAATTGTATTGCTGCTGCCAGGGCAGAATCAAGATGCATTTATTTTATGTAAATGAGCAAGGACCATAACAATTTGAAAATGAATACATAATGCAGTGGAACAAGGTTCTATCTAGCTCTGGATTCACTCTGTGTTCTGTTTAGAAAAACAACCTGAATGGTCCTGGGACTTGCACAGACTTTGCAGTTTATCCTAGCATCCTGTCTCCCTTTTGCAGAAATACTGGAAGATGATAAAGAAGACGTCATTCAAATAACAAAACAACAGACTTAAGTAAGGTGGGCTGGGAAGCCTAGGTTTTAATACCTGTGATTAAATAAAATTTCCTCGAAAGCAGTTATTTCAAAAAACGCAGGTCTGCAAGTGAAATACAGATCTGGAGGCATGTTTGCTATGAATATATAAAGATAGCACTCTAGGCAGAAACATGATTTATCCTTTACCACTTGCTTAAGCTAAGCTACTAACAACAAGTGAAAGAACAGCAAAAGTTCACAAGTAAGAGAAAGTCTGCATATCGAGAAAAATGTGCATTTTACACCTGTTTATTCTTTCCTTCGTACTCACCTTCTCTGCAAGGGCTTCCTCCAGTGTGGTCAAGGCAGTATCAGTGTTGGTGGTATCAGCCTGCAAAGATTTTACTCTCTCTTTTAAATTGCTCAACTGTTTCTCCTTGTCTCTTAACTGTTCCTGAAGATTTTCAATCTTAAAGAAAGAACAATTAAAGTCAGACCTAAAGGTTTGCAATGCATTTCTAAACACTGAACAGAACATTCTTTGTTAGTAAGCTGCCAATGAGCCATGCCTCTCCAATTTAGTCCTCCTCTTTTCTTGGACACTTTTAAAGCTTCCTGTTGCTACCAGTTCTCCAGTGCATCTTTCCATATTCTCTTAAATTGCTCTACAAAAGAAGAAGAGTTGGCTTTGATACCTTGTTTTTCTCTACTGTACGAAATCTCAAAATGGCTTCCCTTCAATCACCTTCCCATCCTGTCTCCACAACAGGCACGTTGTGAGGTAGGTGGAGCTGAGAGAGTTCTGAGAGAACTGGGACTGACCTAAAGTCACCCAGCAGACTTCATAGGGAGGAATGGGGAATCAAACCTGATTCTTCAGATTGGAGTCCACCACTCTTAACCACTACACCATGCTGTGTACATTGTTCACATTTTTCCAAATCTCAGCATATGTGGTTCAAGAGTTTATTTGCTACAGTTACAACACACACACACAAAGAAGAGCATCACATTTAACAATGAAACTGTGAGAGTATGTTGAGAACTGATTTTCATAAAGTACAATATGCTACATAAAGCTGGTGGTTAAAACCCGTGCCATTGTTAATAAATTAAAATAATAGATTATCCTATTTGTAGACCAATCCTACACATGCTAAAAAGCGCAACTGAACTTACTGAGGCTCACTTGCAGTTAAATATGTGAAAGATTAAACAGTACATCTTTAATCTGTTGATGTCTTACATTATAGATTCTGCCAAGAAAAAAAAAAGAATTCCTATAAATAGTATTTGGAGCTACACAGAAAGGGATTGATGTTGGCATCTGCAGCAGCAAGTCAGTCAAGCAGGAGGCTGTACAATTTTAACACAGTTCTCAAGGAGGTTTTAATTCAAACATTCAATTACATTTTCCAAGTCAGTGATTTATTACAAAGTTTTAAAATTTGCTGTAACGTGAAACCCCTGGGGAAAATGCTAAGAGGATGGTCTTTATGCTAATTTTATGCAAGGAATGTCCAGCATGCTACTATTGTCCTATTTAATTTCTATTATGCAGGAAATTAAGCTGGAAAAAACAAGAGATGCGGGGGAAAGCCACCAACCCTAGTCCTATGCTATACTTCCCACTGAGCTATAGACACTGAGCTTAGCACTCAGCAAAGTGCTAAGAAAAGTTTGAATTAGTCAGGCTGGTATAAACGGTATGATTCAAAATAACTTGTTAATCCAAGATTAAAAATTACTACAAGTCCAATCTCATTAGTATGGAATATAATCAGAGAGTCATGAACTGAAACTAAACAAAGGACTACAGAACATGGCACTGAGTTGGGCCTTCTCCCAACCTGAGGAAAGCCTCTCATTAGACATGTCACCTGTGGTTCTTCTGATCACCATTCTCCCATGTGACACCCAATCTCCAGTTACAGGGAAGTGGGCAAGGCCATTACTACATGAGGACTGTGGTTGGCAGCTTTTCTGGCATGAGGCACAGTAGCTCAGACCATCTTGCTTCGAGCTGAACAGCAAGCCTTGTGTCAGAGAGAGAGCAAGAAAACAGCGAAGGGAATAAAGGGCACACAGATTCAACAGTGCTGGAGGAAAGACAACCCTATATGCCCAGAGGTACTCTGGTTATTTAAAAGGTGACTACTATATACTTCATATTAATAGTTATATTATTGCATGTGTACGCTTGGTATGGGGTGCACAGGGCATGCAGCGGTCATGTGAACTTTTTGGTTGAAGGTAATTATACATGTGGCTCTCCATGAGATACTGTCTGAGTACCATTGACTTAACATGGATAAAATGTCATTGTACTCTGCCTTTCCTTCTGTGAGGCTTTAGCAACTATGGGGAAAGCTTTGGAGATCAGGTTAGTTTCAGGTTAACTTTATTCTGTTCTTTTGAACCTTTGTTATTTTTGCTTTCAAGTTACAGCTGAGTTTTATTGTGAACCCAGTGGGGTTTCCAAGGCAACATACATTCAGAGGCAGTTCATCACTGCCTGCTTCTGTGTCATGATCCTAGTATTCCTTGGAGGTCTCCTAGCCATATACTTGCCAGGTTTGACCCTGCTTAGTTTCTGAGATCTGATGAAATCAGGTTAGCCTAGAGGTCCGTTAATTGTTTAGGGAGCCTTTTCTTCTATTTATGGAGAAACAGTTCCTACTAGGTCTATACCTACGTAACTAAAAATAACATGTGACCCCCATGTGTAGATACCTAAATGTGCGGATTAAGGCCACACCAACATTTGCAAAAAAAAAAAAAAAAGGTTTTAAAAATTAATTGGGGGGGGGGTGTTAAATACTACACAAAACAAAAGCATTGTCTATGCATGTGTGGATAACACATCTACCTCCTCTGGCTGCTGTTGATGGGAGGAGAGATAAGCCTTTGAAGTCTGGTCTCACCAATGTCCTGAAGGAGGGAGAAACCTCAGCAGACCTGGCATCTTTGCTGCTGCTGCCACCATTGGCAATGAGGGGAGGGGAAATGCCTTAATGAGCATGGTGACTGGAAGCCACACAATGCTTGCTGACTTTGATGACGGGGTGGGGGTCGGGGTGGGGTGGGGTGGGGTGGGAGAGCCCTTAATGGGGTCAGCAGCCCAGAACGATGCAGGGCTCATCACTGTTGACTGGGGAGGGAGCCTTGGCAGGCCCAATGACCAGGAACTGTGTGGGGCTTCCCGGCATGGCCATTGAGGGAGGTGGGGTGGGGAAGAAAGCCTGGGCAGGCCCAGATGCTGGATGCTGAACTGCACTCACTCGTGTGAAGGGAAGACAAGCCAGGCCCAGCAGCAATGATGAGGGGAAATAAAACTAAGAGTTGTAATGGATTCCCTGCATTTATCACAGGTCCCCACTTGTTCAATTTACAGTTTCTGGGATGTTAATGTTAAATTGTCAAGATTACTATTTTAACCTCGATATTTTTCTTATAATATTGTACATCCTTGACAAAGCAATATGAAAAATACATAAAGGGGGGGATCTATATTAATACATTACTGACTTTCCCATTGCACCATCTTTGTTCTTTTTTGTCCTGCTGACTGGGGTAGCTCTCTTTTCTTGGTTGCACTACTACTTTCTGGCAGGAACTGAGGAGTGGGCAGCCACAATCTGCCTTACTAGAAAACCTACCTTTTTCTGAAGAACATTCACTTTGCGTTCTTTCACATCTAGCATATCCTTGAGGTCATGAATCTCTCCAGCTTGAGTTCCTTTTTCCTCGGCCATCTCCTGAATCTGCTTAGTCTTTTTATTAAGCATTGTCTCCTTTTCTTCCAGACGTAGCCGCAGAGCATCCACCTGAGTTGAGAAGTACGAAACAAGGGTTTAGTCACTTTTGCTCCTGAACCAATCAACTGGACTCAGCAAAAATGACTTTCTGATATAGAATCATAGAGTTGGAAGAAACCACAAGGGTCATCAAGTCCACCCCTTGCCATGCTCCTACACAATCAAAGCACCCTTGGAAGATGGCCATGCAACCTTTGTTTAAAAACCTCCAAAGAAGGAGACTCCACCACACTCTGGGGCAGTCTATTCCATTGTCAAACAGCCCTTTCTGTCAGGAAGTGGAATCTCTTTTCCTGTACCTTCCTGTACCTTGAATCCATTACTCCTTGTCCTAGTCTTTGGAGCAGCAGAAAACAAGCTTGCTCCCTCTTCAACATGACAACTCTTCAAATATTTAAACATGGCTATCATGTCACCCCTTCAGTTTCTCTTCTTCAGACTAAACATACCTAGCTCCCTAAGCTGTTCCTCATAGGGCATGGAACCCAGACCTTTTACAATTTTGGTTGCCCTCCTCCGGACAATATAGCTTGTCAATATAGCTCTTGAACTGCAGCACCCAGAACTTGACACAGTATCCTAGGTGAGGTCTGACCAATGCTGATCACAGAGGTACTATTACATCCCTCGATCCAAATGCTATACTCCTATTGATGCAGCTCAGAATTGCATTGGTTATCTACATGACTCCCAGATCCCTTTCACATGTACTGTTGTCAAGCCAGGTTTCACCCATCTTATATCTATGCATTTCATTTTTTCTACCTTAGTATCTTACATTTATCTCTAGTTAAATTCATTTTGTTAGTTTTGGCCCAGCTCCCTAAGCTGTCCTCAGGGGTATTAGCTAAAACTCCTAATCTGGTATCATCTGCAAATTTGATTAACATGCCCTCTATTCCATAATTCAAGTCATTAATAAAAATACTGAATAGAACTGGGCCCAGGACAGAACCTTGTGGCACCCCACTAGTCATTCCTCCCCAGGATGAAGATGAGCCATTGGTGAGCACCTTTTATGTTCAGTTAGTCAAATCCATTCAACAAGGTTCAGCCTGCACTAGGTTTTTACAGTGCATATGTGCTAATTTAATATATATGTAAAAGGAAATCTTTAAACCCAAGATTTTGGGTCAGTTAATCTGAACACTGGAACCATCTCACAAGTGTATTAAGAAAATTTATAAACCTACAATTCTCAGATGTGATCACATAATTATCTCACACCTCTATTAATCCCATAATACAACTATTTATAACCTGGGGTAGGAAGGGACTAGTACCTACCCTGAGGAATTTAGAAGCTATATTTCAACTGTGGTGGAGATGACAAACAGGGAAGGATAAGCAAAGGTAACAAGGGATAAATTTGGGCAATTTTAATTACTGTATAAGCCCAAAGCGACGGTAAAACACAAAACTCAAGACTACTGTGTAACGATTCCTAACAGGAGTGTGTCAGGGGTGTTCAACTGGACATGCCAGCAGGGCTGATGGGAATTGTAGTCCATGAACATCTGAAGTGCCAGAGTTGGACACCCCTGGCTTACATCAATGAGTAGAAAAGCCCAGAATGCCACAAATACACCCAGCAACCGATTTTTCATACAAGGCTTTATGTTCAGGTTGGCAGCACAGAGATATAAGCACAAGATTTATATTTTTAAAAACACAGAGTTCAGAAACATCCTAGCAGACTCAGACTTATCATATCCCTATTTCAACTGACCAATATTTATAAAGCCAAAGAAAAATAGTGGAAGACATATGAACAGCAGGAATACAAATTCAGTTAAGAAAAGATGGCCACCAAAGAGAACAGAACTCTCTTAAAAACCTATTGTGGCATACAAGTGACAACGCCAGGCTATTCAAGACACTAAAAGAAACCCACTGACCTTTTTTGGCTTGTCTTTCGGAAACCACTCAAGCTAGTTAACTTGGCTGTTAATCCTATTTGACAGTATCAGATTCGGTTCCTATTAGCCAATTCATTACAAGGCCATCAGTCACGGTGAGTAGGTTGGATGCATTTTGAACCGTTTGCTCTCTCTGGTCAAGCTTAACGTGTCAGACAGTGAAAGGAAACTTGGACAATTCCAAGTGGAGAAAGCTGTTGTGTCTGACAATGAATAAACTACAACTGGCCCTCTAGGCTTTCCTTTAATGATACATTTTTCCTGTTAGACCCACTAAGACAGAGTACAGAAATGACGTCTGTCCCTTAAGAAAAATTAGGAGGAATGAATCTTCTTAAGCATGGATTCCATTTAGAATGAGCAGTGCATGCTGTTCCCTGGTGAGCTTCCCAGCATCTTGCTGCAATCTGTTGGGACACAAAATCTGGTCCTAAGGGGTTGACGGAAACCAGGGAACAGAATATGGAAGGGGAAAAAAATCAATGAAAACTCTCTCCCCCCTTTTTAGGATGCAAGTCAATAGCCAGTCAAAATAAGGAATAAGGCCCTTTTCAATCATGAAGAGCACATATGCTTTCCTGCCACCTTCTCTAACAAAGTCTCAGATAATGGGAAGGTTGGCTTGGGAGTCAAGCTTAGGGGGCACCAAAACAAAGCAAAGTTGGAGCATGCTGCCACTTCTAAGGACTTCCAAGTAGCCTGATGATTCTAGATAGTATAATGTTTCTTGCATTCCTTAAGAAAGACAAAAAACTGTCAAGTAGGATTATTTATAGAGAATCTGATATCACAAGAGCACACAATAATAATCATGTGTCTTTTCAAAAACATTTCTTTAAAACTGGTCTTCATCATTTCCCCTGGGGAATTTACATGCACTGTATGACGTTAAAATCATTTGCTCAGACTAAGGGAGCCAGACTAGAGGCAGCAGTTATATAAGGTCAGGAAGGCAGAGGACAGACTAGTCCCTTGATGAAATTTGTAGCACAACCTCCAGCTACTTACAAACAAGCTCTGCAGAGCAATAGTTATCACACCAGCATCTCCTCTACCTTCAGTTTGTATCAGCATCTCCTCTTCCTTGAAGCCATATGCTGCCAAAGCCTGAGACTCCAGGCACATTATACCAGAGGATATCTGCCAACGGATGCTAATTACATTTTCCCCCATAAATAGTTATTCTCCCTGAAAATGGCATTTTAATTTAAATCCCAGTTGTAAGATACCTCAACCAAAGCATTCAAGAGTGCAAATAACTATATGTGCAAGTGCAGCACCATCAATTACTTTCTGGCCGGTATCCTCTGGAATTTCAATACCACTTTCCAGTTTAGAGTATATTGAACTTTTGGCTTGACGCTGTGTGAGGTCTCATCTTGAAAAGAGCATAGAATGTGTGCGTGAGCAAATGCATCGGCATCTGGTATGGCATACAGACAAACTGCTGCTGGAATTGATACTCTCGTTTCTTCACGTTTTACGAACAGAATGCCCAGCACCCAGGGTCAATGGCAAGCAGGCAATGCCAGTCTCAAAGGGACTGCACAACCTCCTCAGTGTTCAGAAACTATTACAAGAACAGCTGCCCTGGTCTTGACCAAAGATAGCTCTCTTCCTTTGATATTTCACATTTTATTACAAAGCAGTACCATGGGCTACAAATATTCACGTCTAAAGGAACTGGATCTGAATTTTCTGCAGACTGGAGCCAGAACTGTCCTGGCCCATGCTTCTCTCATTTTCCTGATTCTTTTAGTCACCAGTGCTGTGTGGCTGTATGCCTGAGAATGAACGGTCAGTGTGCTTCCCTGACACAGCAGCTGTTAAGAGGCAGCAATCCTTGATGACTCCTGAGGAGCTCTCTCAAGCCTCTCACTGGTATGTGGCTAGCAGCCAGGTTCCATTTCCTCACCCATTACTATCCTACCTCTCTCACATCCCTTCCTTCCTTCCCTTTGAAACTTTCTTGCTCTGCTTTCACTGAGTGTAAGTATTCAGTGCAACAAACTAAGTCCAGACATCTGACAGTCCTGATCTCCAAGCTTATGTGACATCACTGCAGCTCAGCCAACAACTGAGAGTAGGTGAAACTGAGACTGACTCTTCAGCTTCTTTCTTTGATTAATTCAAAGGCTGTGCATTCTGGGCTTCAATTCAACAGCTCCATTCAAATCCAAACCATGGAAAGTCTCCTAAAAGAATTTCTGAAGAAGGTGTGTAGAGGATCAAATCTGGCACATATGAAAACTGTATTAAGTACATATACATTTCTGCATGTACAGAGCCAAAAAGCCTTTGAGGCTGCCAGTGTAAATAATAAGCCCGTTGGGTGTTGGAATCTGTTCTAATTGCATACAAATATCTTCATTTGGCCGTGGGTTGACAGAGGGAAGGTCAAAGGACCATGCAACTTGGGCATCATGCAAAACACACCCCAGAGACTGATTCAGCCACATACTGGCCAAGGCTGCTCCAAGCAAAAAGGCTCAGTGGGACAGTAATAAAACGGCATGGATGAGGCATTTTATTCCAAAATAAATGTTAAGAGTTTGCTTTATGTATAAAAACATAAGTTTTTGGAACTATTTATGTAGATTCCTTTACATATTCAGATTGACTTCAATGTCTTCTCTATCTATCTGCCTTTAGGACAAACACTGTGGCATTTCAGTCCAAATACTGCAGATCCTATTCTGTGCCAACTATTGAATTCATATGGTTTACAAAGAAGAGACACACAAACTAAGCTTGAATAATGCATTTTTAAACTGTCTGCACCTTTAAATGTAGTAAAATTCTAGTATTGTGTCTTCTGACCTACTTTTGTTATTGTTTATTTTTGTAGCTTCGTTCTCTTGCTTATGAATAACGATAGTGATGCAACAGAGCAGCACAATTTAACTTCAACAGATGGAAACAGTGAGTTAATTTGTCCTGGTCCTCAACTTGATTCAGATGAACTGGCTGTGGAGAAAGCTAACCAGCCAATCAGATGAGGACAGCTGGCTGTTGCTCTCTCTCACCTTCAGCCTTTTCCCTGAAGCTGACCCACCCTCTCGGGAGGTAGAACAAATTAACTGGTTGCAATATAGGACCAAGAAGGAATTTGGGGGAGGGGGGCTGGAAATGGACTGGGCCAGGAGCCTTTCCTCCTGTTCCATGCTGACTCTGTGGGATGGGTTCATTCTCATTCCATAGACCTAGTGGTTGTAATTGGTTAGGCCACAAAAGGTTGGCTGGAATAGGCAGGTTGGATAGGTAGGGTTTGGATAGGTAGGGTTAACTGGTAAGCACCCTGAAACATCTGCATGATGGAGGCCATCACATGCCTTGTGGTTGGGTGCGCTGTGAAGGAGTGCCCTTGGGGCTGAGTGGCATCTTTTGAATAAGTAGTAGCCTTAAGGCAAATCAGGAGAGAAGGATGAAGCTGGGCACCTCTCTGCACATAGAGATGTGAACAGGGTGATAAGCAGACCGAGTTTGGAACCTGGGTAGATCCATCAAAAAAGCAGTTCGTAGGGATGCTGAGTTTAGCCCACCCTCAAAATCATCACCTTACTGAAATAAGCAAGAACATAGATCAGCCATTTATGATAGATAAATACAATTAAATAAATTAATTTAACTCATGCTTGGTATAGTAAAATTCAAAATCCAACTTCTAGGGAATTATAATCTGGAAGACATCAAGAGAACAATATTGTAATGCAAGATAGGAAGTTATCGACACATTTCCAGGGCACAAAGAAGAAAATGCTCACTAATAAAATGTTTGTTTGATATATATTATGAAAATGTTTGCCACTATTTCCTTATACTTTCTTCACTTTCCCCAACTTAAATGTTTGCCAAAAGCAGCATGAATCTAAATTACTATAGAAAAATTACTTTCAAACAACCAATACACTGGTGCCCTCTAATGGCTAATGTGTACTATTTCATCATAATCATAATCAAGGCAATAAAATCTTGCTTTCACACAATGTTTACAAAGTTACCTGCAGTTTAAAAACACAATGAGACACACATTGCCATGTATAAAGGGGGCCCTTCTGAAAAAGTAGTTCTTGAGCTTAAACTATTTTTGCCATTTCTAGAACATTAGACATGTTAGAATGTGCACTTAAGCAGTAACCATAATAAAACATAAAAAGGCTTCAATACCTGCAGACAGCACTAACGCAACCACAGTAAAAGTCATCAGCATCTTAGCTGTTTCTTTTCAACTAGAAGTACATACTGACAATTTTCAAAACTTCTATCCTGCTATTCATTTAACAACTTTGCTAAGGAAGTCATCTCACCACACACAACTAGAGTGAATGGACACCTTAATTTTCTATTCATTTCTTAACTCCAAAACAGGTCACCTGATGCACCCAATATGGCTCACTGAAGAACAGAACAGAGCAAAAATAATGAAGAATTTCCAAGTGCGCTATGAATCTGAGGCTAGCAACAGCATCAGGGCAGATTCCCAATATTTCATTTGCATTAGCTACAGAGAACTCCTTAACCATGCATAAGACATCGGGATTGGGTTAGCCAGGAATTGAAACTAGGACATGAAGCTGACACAAAAATCTGAGTAAAAATGACCTCTGGCTAATTACAATTATGTAAATTTTGAAGTTATGTCATAAAAAGGCAAGACTTACAGATTGATAACTGGTAAAGTATAAGGAAGCAAATGATAGAGAAGCAAGAGGGCAGAGGGATTCTCCAAGTATCTATACTGAGATCATTGCTATTAATTTCATTTATAAATTACCTGATGAATAGTAGCCATGTTTGTAGACAAAACCAATTATTCAGGATGGTGGAAAACCAAGCTGACAGTGAACCATTCCAATAAAATCTCCAGACTGGGTAAAATGGGCAACAAAATGGCAAATGAAATGTACACAATGTGCAAAAAATACTTTCAGTTGATAGAGCTCCAGTTGATAGAGTAAACTCAGGCCCCTTCTGCATGGGCCACGTGAGCAGGGGTGCACCAACATAGTCTATGCCAGTTCACCCCCCAGGGCCATTTGCATGAATGCACAGGCTGTGCTGCTCCTGGTGCCCTTTTACCTTCTGATGGCTCCCATCACTCTGTGGAGGGCAGGGGACAAGTCCCCGTGGCCATCGCGACGCCTCTGGGGTTGGAGGCCAGGAGGCATGTCCCCTGGCCTCCACAGAGCGACCAGAGCCGGCAGGCGGTAAAAGGGGACCAGGAGCGGCGTGGGGAAAACACCGGCTTCCACACGATGCTGCTTGCTCGGCACCGGATGGAAGCCAGTGTTTTCAAAAAGACTTGCTTAGAGAAAACGCCGTTGTGGAGGGGGAAAATGCAGTTGTGGGGGAAAATGCCACAGTGGCAGTTGTGCAATCTTCTCCCCTGCAACAATGTTTTTATCGGCCACACGCCGGTCTAAATGGTCCATGTGGAATGGGCCTCAGTACCCTCTGACTGCCCTGAGTTGGAATCCTGGTTATGTCATGTTGACTTGTTATACCAAAAGATCACTCTCTTGAAAATTAACTTTGATAGAAATAAAAGGAACTAGTGCTGAAGAACTGTCCGAATGAGCCCTGTAAAAAAGACACCCTTTTTAGAAGCAGGAGACATTGCTTTGTTGTGATCTTTGGTTTCCCAATAATTTCTCCAGAAAAAGGTAGGGTAGATATTAGATTTGGATGCCTGAGCCGCACACCAGTAATTATACTAGAGGTTACAACTGAGGCTGCAGCTCCAGTGGAAAATCATATGATATGCTGAAGTAATTAGGAAGAGTAAATAGGGGTAAGTAGGAAACCTCACAAACTGAACATTCTCCTCCTCTGATGGAGAATTATACACTTATGGTACAGAGCTAGAAAGATCCCCCCCTCGAGTCATATATACTATGAGACTAACCAATAAAACAGATAAGTAGTATTGCACAGAACGCAGCTTATGGAGCTTATTACTGAAGAATGTGATGAATGGCCATCACTTTAGACAACTTTACAGACAATGCAAATGTCTTACAAAGGGCTATTGACCACCATCTCTGTCAGACCTCCTCTGTTTGGGAAGTGAACAATGAGAAATTATTATTTCCAGAGAGGTTGTTTTTCCATGGTTGGACACATGCTTAGCGTCCAGAAGGTTTTAACTTCAATCCTTGGCATTTCAGTTAAAGATGCTGGGCATGACTTCTCTCCACCTGGAGAACTGATGCCGTGAGAGCTGACAGTGCTGCGCTACAGAGACCAATGTTTTCTTTTGGCATATGGCAGTTTTACGTAGTCATATGCATGCCTTATTTGAATACTTTAAATATACACTACACAGACAAGCATGATAACTACTTTAGGAAACCAGATGCTGGACTGCATGGACCCTCAGTATGATATGGTAGTGTTCTTCTTTTGCCCAAATTACCAGCACTTAAGTTGGGGGGGGGGGGAGGCTAGGCAAGGGAACTGTGATATCACGTGGCATGCTACCATTCTCTCTGCCACAGTCAGAAACTCTTCAGCACAGCTACATTTGTGCATTCCATCTCCAACGTGAAAGACTTAATATAATTAATAAACAGCAATACTTCAAATACGTCTCATTTACCTCTGTTTGCAGAATGGCAGCTCTTTGCTCTTTAGCTGTAAGGGACTCCTTGAGTACGTCAATGTGTTGTTTGCTATCAGAAAACTGGTTTGTGAGCGTTTCCAACTTGGTCTGTAAGGCTAGCAGCTCAGTGTCTTTGCGTGACAGCTCCTGTTTCACTTGACCAATCTAGTGGAGGGATCAAACAGAAGACTAGTTATCAAATGCACTTTAGGGTACTGCAGAGAATATATAGAACTGTCACAAGGGCCATTTAATACCAATATAAAATATAATTCAAATACTTAAACGTTGTCAAGCCGAATCAAGAAATCAGAAAACAGCAAAGCTTGCTGATCGCTTATTCCGTGCAAGTATATTCACAAAACAACTCTGTAGATAGAAAAAGTTAATCATTCTAAAAATTAAAATAGTGTGTTTTTGTGAAGACCACTAAAGTGTAGCCAATACATATATTGTTTCATTTCTGATAATGGCCCTCACCAATTCCTGAAAATCAGAATGTGACAATGATGAAGAAAATCAGAAAAAAATCCTCATAATCTAAACTGGCTTAAGTACTTTAAGAAAGATAACATGAATAGAAACATTTGTTTTAAGTACTGGGAGTTGCTCAGCTTGCATGAATGAAAGATATCTTGGTTTAATTCATTCCTTGACAGCTTTACAGCAAAATTACACTTTTGGGTTTTTCTGTACAACAATTGTGTTTCTTAGCTGCCTCAACAGGAAGAACGGTTGGGTTAGAAAACAAAACCAAATGTGGGCAAAGCTGTAATACATTTCCATGAGTGGAAAATTAAGCTGTAATCATTTTGACCTTAAGAAGTCAATTTTGAAAACACAGGGTTTCTGGTGCTCTTGAAAACAAGGAAAACATAGGGGGTGACCATATCAGAAGGACAGGTACTCATTCATTTTCTATTCTCCACTGGTGTTCCACTATTCTCCACTGGTGAAGATGAGAAAATTCTATATTATCTGCCCCTGACTACTGAAGCCAACTAAAGTCCATGCTTACATAGGATTTTTGTCAGAGCGTTTTTCAGGGGTCCACTGATTTCGGCTTGCCTTGGCAGCCAGCCATTATTAATGATGAACAGGAAAGGCTCACAATTTCCAAGTTTTCAATGCAAGCCAAAGATGACTGCTTGTAGGGGTGGGAAAGACAGAAGAGGCAACTGCAGGGGAAGCCACAAATATTTACAGAAGCAACAGATGTGGACAGGGTTGCTGATAAGCCTGGAGAACAACGTTCAGTCTTTACAACAGAGTCTTAATGTGTGGAAATAGGCAGCTAAAGCTTTTAATAGTAAATAAAAAAACCTTTAAGCGGCCATAGCATTTTTCTACAGGCCTGTTGGCAAATCTGTTTAAGACCTCCCTCCCCAAATTTGTATTTTCTTTTCCAGCTTTCCCTTCCTTTAACTCCTTTAACACCCCTGCCCTCAATTTTCTGCATTACCTAAGAACCCATAGGCAGAGTTGGTCTCATTTAACTATTATGCTGTGCTCAGCATTAAGCACTATTAACTTCCAACATTACTCGGAAAAATTGGACTCAGTCACATCTGTGCATCACTGTAGCATATTTTAAAAATGGAAACAGGTTTCCAAATCACGCAGTTCAGCTACAACAAATATTCCATTAAAAAGCAGTAAAACAGTTAGAGTAAGATTAACAGCATCATTTTCAAGTAGAAAAACAACTTCCCCTTGTAGCCTCAGGGACAGTATCAAACATTAACTTGTTTTTATACAGAAATTGTAACCAAATATGCTGACCTTAGTAGGAGAAAGTCTTAAAACACCCAAAGCATCACATTAATTTTCTGGATTAAGGCCACACAGGAAAGGGAAAAAGCACAGAATCTACAACTCTGTTCATGGACTATCAAAGTTATAGGGCACCTAACATGAAAGAATCATAGGCATGCAACTAGAAAGTTGGTCAGATTTTACATGGGCCTCCTTTTCAAGAGCTCAGCACATGCATCACTAATACATGACTTTTAAAAGAATTTGGAAAGAAAAGGATAACTTTTCACGTAGCGCAAGAACCCTTAAAATAAATAACCAGAACTGGGTATTCAGCGTGGGTTACAGGCTAGATGTAAACAAGCAACAGAAAAAGAGAAGAGTATACCAGTTAGTCTGAGTGCTCTTCATAATCACAGGATGCAAGGTAAGCAAAGTGTAAGCTGCCCAGAAAGCAACCGAGCTAGCAGAGCCCAAGTGAGCAGCCACTGCACACACAGAAATCAATCTTACGGCAGAGACCTCAGTCTGAAGACCAGCCACTCTCTTTTTCAGCTCCTCCCCTTGAGCCTCTTTGGCATTTAGCTCTTCCTTCAGTTGCTCTACCTGCCACGACATTATTATTTTTTTACATTGATATTAAATGTTTTCCTATTAATTTTCCTCAGGCAACACAGAATTAAACTCAAAACTCAATATATATCAGGGTGGAAGGGCTGACAGGATTCTATAGAGTAAACTTGGAAGATAGCCTTCATAATCCTTGAATAAATAGAAGCATTTCCACTTGCCCAAGGGCAGAGGTGGGGTGGGGGCTCTGGAATTTTCACAGATTTCCCACGAACTGCACTTTCCTGTAATGTACTCCACATGCCTTCAAGGATCCCATAAGCCCTATTCAAGTGTGAGGGGTGGGGGCAGCAGAAGACATAGAGAAATGAGAAGGATCCACTGTGTAAGCAGAACTCATAGATCTTTGAACCCAACCTCATATTGCTCTAAAACCTCTTTAAAAATAAGTTTGCCTCAGTAATAAGAGGTTGAATCCAAAAATTTTCCTTTCACAGAACAAAACCTTCCCGTCTTCTTCTCCCACCACAGCCCACTGAACTCACATAAAGGTTTATCCTGAGAGACAGAGGCCCTCAGAAACAGCATGAGGGGTATCCTGGGGGGTTTGCAGTGGCATATCAATGCCACTTTCCCTTGAAGCTGCCATCCCCACTGACTGGACATGATCATGTACTTGTAAATTAACAAGTGAGAAACCTGGGTTTAAATTCTCTTGTAATTACTGTGTTGTTTCAGCTTATTTTACACAGAAACCATCCATCTAATACTGCTATATAATTAAATTTACAATGTATTTTGATGAAGGTACAGCATTAATGGGCTCTAGAATAATATCAATAAGTATCTTTTAAATCGAAGCTTCTATAGAGAAGCATTCCTCAAATGTTGGCCAAAACATGAGAAAAAATTTCCAGGATAAGGGGGGAGGATAAAGGATGCTACACCACTTTAGAAGGGCTATTCAATTATGCAAAGGTAATTCAACATTCACAACAGGATATGAATGTGCAGTTTTTTAATTACCAATAGTATCTAAGGATGACATGTATTTGCAGCTTCTGGTAAGGGTTTTTTCCCTCTGTTTTGTTACTTTAATGCAGTTGTTCTCACTCCATGGATGGCAGACAGCCACATTTGCAATTGCCAGGTAAAGTGGATTCCAGTTGTTTGATAAACACTGTTTACTTATTACCTTGTTTTTCATGAATTTGGAATGGCTACGATATACTTCCATTTGTTTCATTTCTTCCTCACGTTCCTCTGTGCTGAGTGCTCCATTCGATTTCAACATCTGGATCTCTTCTTCCAAGTCTCTGAGTCCGCGCTCCATAGAAGAGATCTTAGAGTCCTTCAGAGATAAGTAGCAACATGTTCAGTTTCTCCTGATAAAGCAATAGGTTTTGAGTAGAGGTAGTTTACAAATGGTCCCATATGGAACTGTTCTTAGAGGCACTGTGTTACACACAGTTAGGTACTCAGATGCTGGCTAAAGAGGTACCTACAGTAAAATCTTAATAAAGATTGAACAGTTGTGCTTTCATCTGGGAACAATATCTAATATTTTGAAGTCAGAGAAAAAGGACCATATTATGAATACGGTCCCAACACAACAACACTTCTAAGTAGAAAACTGCTTCCCACTCATTCCAACAGTAGTACACTGGGTACTCAATGTCAGATGTACTGAGAAATTATTAATGGAACATTAAAACTCCTGAATTTGTTACAAAAATCAGAAGTCAGACAGTGATTTCTGCACTGCTGAAATAATCCAGCTGCATTTTCCTATCCAGACTATTACAATAATGTCCAATGATGTCTGGATCCAGTCCCCGAGTCCATAAGATATGCTGTTTTGAGGTAAAAACTTGGAAACTTTACTTTCATGTATAAGAGAGAAAGCATCTGAAGACTGGGTAACAAGCTGAAGAAGGCTGGGTAACAAGCATTTTATGCTAAAGTTCAGGGTTCAACATTTTGAAACCAAGGGAATTGCATAAGATGAATAACCTTTGCCTTTAAAACTTTAAAATGTTTGAGGTAAACAACTGTACTGATTAACATTAATTTCTTAAATGATCTTAAGCAACTGCTTATATTGATTTCCAAAAGGAAAAAGTAATACTTGTTCAACCAGACTTCAGTATACTTTCCATTCATTTTTTGCACTAGCCATAACCAATTACCACATCAGTTTAACCAGATGTCCTTTATTATAGTATCTGCCATGGCCAGCCAGTGCTCTTCAGTCCTAACTGATATCTATGGGGGGAAAAAATCGGCATACAGCAGCATAAAAGTTTAGCTGTTTATCTTGGGGGTTGAAAATCAGTTTTCTAAGTACTAGATAGGATCCAGATAACCACACACAGTGCTTCATGGAAAAGTCCTTTTGAAACCAAGGGAATTTTCAAAAACAGTCTGTGTAATTGTCATGGGGATTGCAGTTCAAAGATAAATAGTTAATTACTTAAATTATATTGCTTTAACAGTCAACTGGCCACAAGCAGCATCACACTGTAACAGTCTCCCCTTTTATATTTAATTACTGAAACAAAATTTTTGCAACTAACAACGTAATCCTTTCATCATTATCAAATTGTAACACCTGAATTAGTCTCTGAAAAGAAAGATATGATTTATAAAATATAAACTTCCCTAAAAATTCTTTCTCAAACCTCTCTAAAAGTCTCAATCTGACAACCCGCACAGAGGGCGATCAGGCTGCAACATCTGTCATTCCACTAATAGCAAGGGTTGATTCGGCAGGCTAGGTGAGCATCCCCTACCTCCCTCACCACTCCATGTGTGTCCTTCCCCAAGTATTGCATTCGGTGGAAGAGGATGACCATCCCAGATAGAAGGAGTCTTTGGTCCAGGGTATACAATAGCTGTGCTCCCCTGGTAAAATCTCCAAACAAGCTCAAAGATAAACAAAATTCCATGAAATAGGACCAAGGCTTTGGGTTTGATAAAAGGGGTTCTCAACCATTATCTTGTGGTTATGGAAATATGTTCCTATTTTTGGTGTGATGTTCAATGATCTGAAAGCCTCAACTTTGTTTCCCTCTTCTAGTAGGGAACAGCAAGTATACCTTATATTAACTCTACAACAATGCAACCTACTTTCCTAAATACTACACATTTTGTTTTAGCTAACTGTTCATTCTGCTCCATTAAAATATCTTACCTTCATCTCTATAACCGTCTGCAAAGCTTTAGTCTTGGCTGAGTCAGGAGCATTTTCAAAGCGACGATGCATCTCCTATACAAGAAGGGGGGAAAGTTTAGCAAAATGATTAATTTCAACCAAATACATTCAGAAGAGGCTGCTGAACAAGAAGTTCCCAACCACTTATCTGTTGCACTGACGACTGCTTTTCTCAGTCAGCAAAAAAACAGCTATAGTTCACTAGAGGAATGACCATCCCCTGACCCCCAGAAGTGAAGCACTGGACCTCAACCTTCTGCATTTCCAAAAAAATCCCCAAACCCTCTTGACAGGACTCAAACTGAAATGAAAGCAACTTTAAAATACCTTTCAGAAAAATAATTCTTTATAGCTTCATCAAACTTTATTTTCCGGTGGAAAGATAAAAATATCTTATAAAAAGAGAATAAATAAATAACAGCAACAATCTGGCATGTCCTTAACAAGCTGATAAAGCATCTGTGTCAGTAACACTCCTACACACCCTGAGCAGCAACCACCTAGTTACAGATGACGAAAGCTCTCTCCAGAGACACTGAAGGGACGGTGAAATACTCACTAGACTGGCAAGTTCATCAAAGCAGCATGGTAACATGTACTTGTATTTCTGTGGTTATGAAGAAATAGGTAATCAGATTTGTAGTTGGAATTAATAAGTGTGGGGTTTTATTGTTTTACAGAATGAAGTCTGTACCTTGAAAGGTAAAATCTAGTTTATTCAATACTTATGTATTTCCCTCATGCATACTTAATCTTTCTTCCCAGTGGGGACCCAAAGTAGCTTGCATCATTCTCCTCTCTATTTTAGCCTCAAAATAACATTGTGAGGTATATTAGGCTGGAGGGAGAGGGGGAGAGAGAGAGAGAGTATGATTGGCTCAAGATCAGCCAGCAAACTACCATGGCAGACTAGGGATTCAAACCTGGGTCTCCTAGATCACATATGAACATTCTAACCACTATACCACAATGGCTCTGTATGGAAGTGTTTAAAGCTTTTTGCATTTGAGAATAAGCAGGGCTTAGTATAAGCGAAGGCTCTTCTCTAGTTTCCACCACATGGATTCCATCCTAGCATTCAATTATAAAATGCATAATAAGCACCGAGTGGACAGTGATCAAACTGCCCACCCCCCACCCCCAGGTTATCACAGTCTGCTCACAGATGGCTGGGAACTGGGATTGAGAATCAGGACCAAGGCTCAATTTCTTAAACAATAAATCACTGAGAAAAATAATGGCCTGTGCCTTATTGCTTGCTTCCAGGTAAGGACACTCAACTTTTAGCCTGAGATAAGCTTTTTTTTTAAAAAAAAAAATTACTTCCCTGGGTTGGTTATACCCAGGGGGAGGGCGGTCTAAAAAACCAATAAATAATAATAATAATATGTAAGCATCAGAAAGAAACATAAAGCAGATAAGGAATATGAAGATCAGAAGAAGCTCAGCGCTCCATGACCCCCACTGAGGTCTGTAAGGAAAGAGGCTATGGTTAGTAGTACCGCTGTAGAGAGTTTAAACAACTATGGGCAGGACAAAGTTTCTCCAGGATGTGAATGGCTGCCATTACGATGTCACTGCTGCTGGTATCCATCTGCTAATAGCTGCAATCAGACATGAGAGGCTAACAATTGGGAACAACAGCTGAAGTACAGGAATTGATCCATAAGCAGGAATTTCTGCACCAACAAGAGTTACAGGTGAAAATTCTATAATTTCTCACACTCAAGCAATTTCCGTCTGACTTTTGTGGCCTGACACTTCTGTGATCTCTCCTGAAAGATTTCACCTCCCAGCAGGCAGACTCAGTGATGCAGAAAAGAAAGTGAATCTGTGCATACTTATTTTACGTCTTTCATAACCTTGTCTTTCTCCCCAATGGGCACCCAAAGTAGCTTACATCATTCTTTCCTCCATTTTATCCTCACAACCACCTTGTGATACATATAGGGCAGGAGGAAAGTGTGTGACTGACCCAAGGTTACTCAGCAAGCTTATATGGTAGTGCAAGCAACTGATCTTGTATCTCGTGTTACCACCTATTGATCAAATTTATGATGCACAGATTAATTCCTGTTGATCTCACCCTGTGATCCTTGTGGGTCTTCAACATGCTCCAAGTTGCTCAGTTTATCAAGAACATTCTCATTTGCTTCACAGTGCAAGGGGAAGCAAATCCAAGGAGAGAAGCATGAGGGATCCTGCCTCTACCATCCAAGTTAGTGGGAAAAGCCCACACTTCATATTCACCGTGTGTTCTATCTAGTAGTTCACGACTGGGAAAATGTTCTTAATCTCTCAATACCTCTACAGGTTGCCAGCACAACACTTGGTCCTTTCTGCTACTGCTGTGAGATGCCCTCCACCCAGTCAAGACTGGGCTACAAGCTAAACAATACTGATGCTGCTAAAAGACATGTAGCTAACCCTGTCATATTTAAAGGGTCATAACAAAAGTCAGATAAGACCTGGGATATCCCCAATTGCATTCTTCTGTAATCACAGAGTGTCACATGGTGTGTGATGCTGAACCACAGTGACAAGCTGCTATACATTGAGAGCCAGTGTAGCATACTGGACAGAGTGGCAGACTGACATCCTTGGTAACTAGGGTCCAAATATCCACTTTTACAATGGAAGCTCACCAGGTGACCTTGGGGCAGTCACAAACTTTCACAGCGTTGTTGTGAGAAAGTGAAGAGGTGAGAGCTACGTTCTAAAAGCTACTTTGTCCCATCTGGGGCGAAAAGAGGGATATATGTAAATAAATAAATACAAATGCATTGCTTCAACCTTCTGAAAGAAGATGGAGTTGGCTAAACTTTCTTCTGCTACCTTCAATCTGGCTGGGATTTCTTGGGAGACATGAGGACACTGTGCAGCAACTGAGTTCAGAGGCCATATTATGTGGTACCTCCATTGCTGGCAGTAAAGCTAACATCCACACATCCTCGGGGATGGGGCGGTATAAAAGCTGAAACAATAAATAAATAAATAAATAAATAAATTAAATGTGTGTTCTCTAAGACCTGCAGCATTTCCAGCTGGTTTTTATGCTTCTATTAATATCTGCATTCGGCCTTCCAGCTAACATAAACCCTTAACAAGAAATATAACACAACAAAACCAGCGAACATTAATACTAACAATTAAAATCAGCAAGCACCATAAGCATATATCAAAGAGAAAAGGCAACAGAAAAGAATAACAAAAATATATCACAATAGAAGCAGGGCCAAAATCATTACGCTTCAGACACTTTTTAGCGCAGTAAGAGCTCTTCACATCAGAAGACCAATTTGGGATTTGAATCTCAACCAGAGTGTCTTCCTCCAATATGATGAATTCTAAATTTATCACTTCTCTAAAGACTTTCTGTTCTTCTATGGATGAAGACGTGTTTTTAGTATTGATCTTACTGATAGAAACAACACTGTGTCCATCTAGGCATGGCTTAATTATGCTTAAAACAGCCACAGAGTTAATATTATAAGTCTGAGAAACTTACAGCTAGCTCAGGGGATTCTACAGCCCATGAGGAACAAAGCAAATTTGGATACAAATCCTGGGATTTGATAACATTTTGAACTGAAAAAACAAAAACTGGACTGTAATTGAAGCTGTTAATTAAAAATGTAGATTAACTGTGGTAAAAAAAACAGCACCCAAAAGAATCTCAAAGAACAAAACACATCAATAAGGTCTAATACTGCTCCTGAATTACATAACAAGGATCTATCTGAAGGACATTTCCAAGTCAAGCTCTTCAAATAAAGTTCTGCAACAAATCTGTTTTCTAAGGTTTTCAACCACAAACAAAGAACTGTTAATAGTGGAAGGTGGAAGACTGACAAGGAATCTCTCTGCCAGATCCATAAGAGCTAACTGATCTTTTGTTTTTCTTTCCTGTTACAGGAATAAAGCTTGGGCATGATCAGAGCTATAAGCTTTTAGCAGGGGTTGAAGAACACCTGGCCCTTGACTTGGCACTTGGCCTCTGGCTTACAACCTGTGGCCTTGGACGAGCCAGCCTAGTGAATCCAGGACTGGTTCAAGATGTAGTTTCTTACATTGTTTTGCCTGACTGAAAGAGAGCTTACTGATATAAACTGCTAAAACGAGGGTCCTCTATGTTTGGATTTCTTCACATCCCAGTCAGATAACCACAGGAGATGAGGGCAACAGAAGAATTCTATTCCACATGGGTACAATTTTAGGGAAAAAATGCTTCCCATATTCAGGTATTTTAAATGTTGTTAGGCATTACTTACCTTCTCTTTCCCCTGCCCCTGGTTACGCAAGATATTGTTAGCATGTAAGGTTAACGTTTTTACAATTTCTTGTCAGTTTTTGTGTGTAATTAAAACATTACTATGTATATTAGTACTGGAACAGACACTGCCTTCTTAAAACAAATAAAAGATGTTAACTGTCTAGAAACTGGGGATATGGAGGAGGATATAGACAACTGAGTGATTTGCATCTATATGACCACAGCTGGGGAAAAAATTAGGTGTCTCTTTACTTGTATTATCCACATTGAGAGAATATGTGCAGTGGGTGTGTGTGTGTGTGTGTGTGTGTGTGTGTGTGTGTGTGTGTGTGTGTGTGTGTGTGTGTGTGTGTGTGTGTGTGTGTGTGTGTGTGTGTGTGTGTGTGTGTGTGTGTGTGTGTGTGTGTGTGTGTGTGTGTGTGTGTGTGTGTGTGGAATTATCCTTGGAAGGCACAGCAAGAATCAGGGGAGTACAACCTTTCTGATGTGCTCCTTTTCCCTTTTGCTGAACTTGCAATGTTCTTTTCCCTCCCCACTCCACTCATTCTTGACACATTTAAAATGGCATTTCTGCCTTTCATATGTGCATTTCTCCAATATCAGGTAAGAGAGAATCAAAGTGGCATGTGTGAAATCAGTTTTTAGCATAACTTAAATAGGTCATTTTCAATTTTCACTGCAAGTACTGATACCAATCAACAGCTCCCTCTATAAAGCATGCCAAGAACAATCAGCCACGACTGGAAGTAGAGACCGGGGAGTGGAAGGAGGAGAAGGAAATCCAAGCATAAGCTTGCAAGCCTATTTATGCTTCTACTGTTCAGAATACCAGCACCATGAACTGTTAACCAAGAAGAAGCCTACCTCAGCACCCAATGAATGCATTTTTGTACCTCTGTATCTGCCACAGATGTTTCTCAGCACCAGCAAAAACTCCTGAGCACTTTTCAAGGACAGTTTAAGCATTTTTTAACACTGGATTGGTGGAAAATTATTATAGGTGATGCTAGCAGCAAGCCAGATTGGTTAATTCATGCACACAACATTTAAATTTTACAGATTCCTTTTCAGAATAAGAGTTTAAAGTACAGAGGGAGTGGTCATGTAAGGGGAAAAAACCCATTGTCTTCCAACTGTCAAGCCATTTTTTGCCACTTTTTCCTTATCTTGCCAAGAAAAAAATCCAAAATCCATCATTTCTGCACTAGGGTGTTCTGTGAGATATAAGAGAATCATTATATTCTCCACCTCTAAAATTGTGCAGAGGAGAGTGACGAGGATTATCGGTGGCCTGGAGAACAAGTCCTATGAGGAAAGATTGAGGGACTTGGGAATGTTCAGTCTTGAGAAGAGGAGTGTGATGGGGGACATGATTGATCTCTTTTAAGAATGTCAAGGGCTGCCACTTAGAGGAGGTCAGGGAGCTGTTTCGGTTGGCAGCAGAGGATAGGACTTGCAATAATGGGTTTAAACTACAGACACAAAGGTTCCGACTAAATATTAGGTGGGGGGGGAAATCTATGATTTCTTCTCCACATGTTTTTCTTACAGAGCTAGAGAGGTGGGTTAACCATCAACATTGCATTGGTTTGGTATGCTGCTATGAGTTTTATAAAACTGAACTGGAAATATGCAAAACATTACGACTAAAAATATCCCTTGTTCAACTATCTTTAGTCTCTTTAGCTTTAGTTATTGACTGTTGCCTGCCTAACCTTCAGGTTCACCTAAACACATGAAGATTGCTTTGTCAGTCTTGTGCCCCCCACACTTTATTTTCTGGGAGCAAAGTTTATTTTCTGGCAGCAAGCAGTAGGCAGCATGTTATGTGCTTATTGCTTACTGTCCACAGGGTTATTCAGCAACATTTTACCATCTTTTGTGGAAATGTTAACGCAAAATTGGTGATAGAGAATGCAACATTCCAAAAGGCAATCGTTATTACATTTTAAATAATATGTTTTAGGCTATGAATCCAAGGCAGCAAATGATTTCATCAAATACCCTTTCACAGCAAACTGACTGTTTCCATGGAAACCTGCAGAGCAAGCACAGATTACTGCTGCCAAGACTTTTCCTTGTACTTCTGAATACAGGTAGATGTTCATTTACAGTTTTCAAAATACAGCTACATACCTAGACTAAGGGATAGCAATATTTCCTATTGATTCAAACAAGTTCTTTTTTTTTTGTTATTCATAAGGAGTAAATACGTCTTGCAGTTCTGCAAACGAAGTAAGTTTTCTGGCTATTCTTCTTATCTCCATTCCGAAGACCTTTAAAGCACATGAAGTTTCTCAACATGTCAGTTTATTTTGAGATATGCAGCCCTGTCTATTATAAATCTCTGCTTGCCAGACATATGAAGGATTTTAGTATGATACCCCAATATTCTGTTCCATCAGTGCATATCATCGTTATGAGACAGACTTCATGTCTCAAGTTAAGGTAAATTATCTCATTTTCAGACTTCAGTAGGTAGGGTGCCTATATGCCCCAAGGGCCATCCAGTCCAATCCCCAGCCTTTACAACTGCTGTCAAAGACACATATGTTTCCTATGCATAGATTCCTATGTCATAAGACATACAAAGAACATCTTGAACTTCACACACTGTGATCAGATTGAGTTATTTAAAGTGAACATATCTCTAGAGAAACAATGCCAATTTCTTCATGTAGGCTTATTTTTAGACCTATGCAAAGCCATCAGTGTGTACTGTACTTTAACAGATTAAAGGGAAAAATTGGAACCCCCTTGTCAGAGAAAATTCATGTTAATTGGTTGAAGAAAAAATACATAGGATTTTTGTGGAATTTTATAGAACAACATGCTTTTGTTGACTAATGCCCATTTCTTTAATCCACAGAAGGGTAAGCAAGAATAAAATTTTGCTACTTTTTAGCAGCCACAAGACTCCAATTCAGGTTTACTGGTTTGACATTGACAAGGAAAAATTAAGGTAAGATTCAACAAACTTAGTTTTTGAAATGGTATCTAAGGTTATTTTTCTAAGTTTACAGTAACTATGGGTCAAATACATAGGATTCAAGTGGTATCCAACATTTTCTTGCTGTCAAGTCACAGCTGACTTACAGTGACCCCATAGGGTTTTCAAGGCAAGAAAAGTTCAGAGGTGGTTTACCACTGCATGCCTCCATGACACTGCATTGCCTCCAAATACTGGGTGGGGTTAAGGCTGAAAGTGTGTGACTGGCCCAAGGTTTCATAGCATGGGTAGGGATTTGAACTGGGGTTTCCCAGGTCCTAGTCTGACACCCTGCACACGCCTCTGGTTCTCTTTAAACCGATAGAGATGGTCCAGAGACCTCCAGATCAGCTTTGATATTCGTTCCCTGCCAGCATGGCCAATTGGGCATGCTGGCAGGGGCTGATGGGAATTGTAGTCCATGAACATCTGGAGTGCCATAGGTTCGCCACCACGGTCCTATGACAAAAGAAGTAAATGAGTAGCTAATTATTTGAGAATAGGTGAATTAACTGAATGAGAAAGTTGAACTGCAATTAATTTTAGACATTGAAAGATAAAAGCTCATAGAAAGCAGGAGAGAAAGTGCTTTCATACGAAGATCACTACTCACCTCTCTTAGCATGCTGTTCTCCTTTTCCTTCTGTTCCAGTAAGGTTTCCAGGTGGTGCACGTGCATCTCTGCCTCAGCCAACCGTCTGGTCCTCTCGTGATCCTCTTCTGTGACTTTTGCAGACAGCCCTTTGCTCTGCAACATTTCCAATAACTTTTTGATGGATTCATCACGAGCATTTAAGGTTTGCTTTTGAGTTTCAATGCGCAACTCCATTTCTTCCAAAGTTTTGCGTAACAAGAAGAGTTCCTTGGCCTGGCGCTCATGTTCCGCATGAAGCCGCTGGAAGTTTTCCTCTGTAAGCTCTGCTACAAAAGGCTCATTAGATCTACTGCTGCTGTCTTGCTGGAAAAGCTGGTTCAGGTCCCTCTGGATCCGAAGCTCATCTTGAAGAGCCTGAATTGTCATCTGCATATGCTGGAAATAAAACCCAAATAAATGAAGTTGCTAACAAGTAAGGGGTTGGCAGAACGTTCTGGCAACAAGATGAAAAGGATACACAACTTGAACTTGAACAAGGATCCAGCATTATGTTGCCAGTAAAAGCCTTTAATGTGTTAAAAAGTGTAATCCTATATTTGATATATTGCAATCAGAGTCTCTATACTAAGACAATAAGATGTTGTACTGGGTTGCACCAAAAAGCCAGTGTGAAGAAAACCAGGAAACCAAAACAGAATTCAGCAAATCTCAAATGTTACAAGAATAGATTGTTAGATCTCCTTTAGTGATGAGGGTATTTTGATTTCAGAATGACTGCTTAGCAGCTCAATTCCAACCCCCTTCTAAGCTGTGATTTCAGTTTTTACCTACCTAGAACTACTGCTGATTTTGAATAGCAGTTAGAGAAAAAAATCACAATTTTTTTTTCCTCTTTTAAACTTTAACTTTTAAACACTAGGGGCAAGGATCATCTTTTTTCACAGTGGGAGTTGTGGAGAATGCATTCTACCACTTAAGCACATTCGGTTAAGCGTTTTATCTCCCTTCTCTGAATCTTAAAGACAGTTTTCAGGACATCTAGCAAAAAGAAAAAACCTGCAAACCCTACATGTTCCCCTCCTCTCTTATTCTTTCCTATGTGAGCCTTTCTAGCCTTCTCCTGCTTTGCCCTCCTCTTCCCAAGTTCCTTTCCATGGAAGGAAGAGGTAGGAACTGATATGCTGCTCTCCAGGATCAAGATCTTCTCTTTTCCAGCTGCTTCTTTCAACTAGCTGGAGTCAAATGACACAGTTATCAATGGCATGTTGGCAACCTGGGGTAGAATACAGTGTTAGGAGAATACAGGTTTTCAGTTGGCCTCTGGCCAGTTTTCAGACAATGTTTGCCTATGCTATATTACAGTATGATGTTGTGTAGGTAGTAACATACTATATAAAGATGACCCAATAGGCGCAGTGAATTATGGAACAGAGATGTCTAGAGAGTACATGAACGTTCTTTAAAGCTTCTAGCAGCGCCTGCATATATTGTGGCTTGACATCTAGGTTTATACCTGCCACCTAGGTTTACCTTCCAGTCTCTCCAGTTCAACTGTTCAAACCACACATTTCACTCTAGCACAGTTATTAGCCTGGATTCCAAGCCCTTTAGCCATGTACAGTCATAATTAATTGCACTAACTCATTAACTCATGCAATCAGTAGTCAAACCTGAATGAGGTGTCTGGCTCTAATCCTGCTTTTTGGTCCTTATTCAGGTTTGTCATCTGATTTCATCTTACATGTCAAGCTCCTGGCTTGCATTTTATGTCAGGGTTTTTATTGCCACTCATCTTTTCCCCTCACACTGGTTCTTGCCTGTTCCTAATTGTGCCTGTCCTTTTCTATTCCCCCTGCTGCAATTATGGCTCAAGACTCTGATGAATTGAAATGCATAAAGCAAGAAGGCAAATAAAGCCCTACCTACATATTTAATGATGACCAGCAGGTAACATACTTTAAAACTTCCTGTCTGAAAACAATGGGAAACTGTAGCATTAATATATTTGTTGCTAATTTCTGAAAGCATCCAAATATATTTTAACTTCCTAGAATTTAATTTTAAACCCTGATATTTTGCAGGATACCTTGTACACAATTTGCATTTGCCACATACAAATATCACTGGGTGGGTAAGTATAGAGGCACCTTCTGGTATCCCAAATGATTCTGCTGTTCTTTCTGCATACTGTATTGTGGCATTTCTGCAAACACAAACACCACATTTGATGGAAACTGAACTATTCCCAACTCACAAGCATTTGAGTATAACAGAAGCTAAAGGCATGTGGCACTGATGAGCAATAGGAGAGATACTATGGCGCTGTTATTAGCAGAGATGTAATTATAGGTGAAGAAATGGTGATGAAATACGTACTGAAAAAGATGGCGCTAACTGCCATTAATGCTTCTTTCACTCCAAATGATAGCAAGGAAGAAATTAAATCTGCACATTTGGATTGTTACTATTTATAACAGATTCAACAGATATTAGTTGTACTGAATAATAATGGCAAATTTGTGACAAAGCAGTCAGACTGTGGTGGATGTTCAGAAGTCAAAGAAATGGTTTGAAATTAACTTGGCAAGTGGCAAAAATTTAACAATGCCAAAAAGATTTGCAAACCACCACCTCTGACCTGCTCTTGCATTGAAAACCCTTCAGGATCATCATAACCAACAAAGCTCAACTTTCTACATGAACTAAATCTTGTAGATAGAGAATACAAAAACAAGGAACTGAAGTTGCCAACCTTTCCAAGAAACAGAATCTGCTCCATTGACACTGGACACAATGGTGGGTCTGTCAAGAAATACTCTTGGTTGATATTCAGTTTTCGGATCATGCACAAACCTTAAACTGTAATGACAGGTGTCCCACTGGGCCATGGCAATGTGAAGCTTCATGGACTCCACAGCACAATGCATTTTCACTCTATGATTGGTCAGGGACATCAGGAACTTTATTTGTATGGAAATGTGAGGGTTATTTTTATACTGGTTAAAGATCAGTTTTGAAGCCAAGCTATGCTTTTAATAGGATTTAATGTAACTGGCAAGTCCACAAACCAACTTGCATTTAAAAGAGTTCTTTTACTGAATTATCTTAAAGGCAGCAGGAAAGCAAAGGGATTAAAATTCTATCACTAAATACTTGGAGCCAGTACATTTGTAACTCTCTCAGACCATAAGAATAACTTCATTTGGTTTAAGGGTGCATATGTGGGTGCGCAAGTACAAGACACCACCAGAGTACATCCAAAAATGAGTAACTTGAGCACATAGGAAAAAGAGGAAAAATTACTTGTTCTGCTATTGGCAATGATCTACTTTAAGATGACTGGAGCAGGGTAAAGAAATCAGTTGCAAGTAGAAAGAATAGCTACTTACACTGCATGTTTATACTAACCCTTCCTCTAAGTATGCCTGCATTCTTTGGCTCTCTCCTGCCTATTTCAACAATCCTGTGAGGTTGGAACAGCAAGTGTGTTTGACTGGCCCAAGATCACAGTGAACTGCATGGCAGAGAAGGGTTTTGACCTAGGTTCCTCAGTTCTAATCCTAACCACTACTCTGCACTGATCCTGCGAAATACCTCTGAATCCTCTTCAAGTTAAAGTAGGCATTCCAAATGCTGGGAATATTACAGTAGTGGCTAAGCAACTATCCCATCAGGCCTGGCTATAACTTTATCCAATGTGATACCATGCATTGCTGGTCCAAGGTAGGACAGGGGTTACTGGTCCCTAAATAAGCATGCTGCACAATATTTTTGTAGTATTAAATTGGCCACAGCATGGTTTTATTTATTACTGGCATAGGAATTTGAGGCGTAGTATAGGGGGCAGATTCTGTCACTGGGCAGCATGCCTGCTGAAACCAACATACACCACTCTCCAAGTCTGTGCTGGGGGAATCTCAGATTGAAAGCTAAACATCTAAATGGAACAAAAATTGTATAAAATGACTTGTTAGCTACAAACAGTCATTGTACTCACTGAATAGGAATGGCTGACAGCTCTGTGTGAAACTGTTTTAGAATTGATGTTTTGAAATAGTAACAGGTTTCAATGTCAAGTTGCCCCACATGTATCAGGTCAGTAAAGGGCAAACTGATCTGTTCTTCTGTGTATTCGCTACTGCACAATCTGATGGCAATATCGAATCCAAATGGGTTTAATAGTCCAGGTGACCCTCAAGAGATGCTAGGAATCACCAAGGTAATCAGAGTTCTCTAATAAAGATGTTTAGATTCCCCAAGGGAAATACTATTCCCAGAATTTCTTAGCAAGAAATGATAATAACTAAAACTAGTTTATCCACATGATTTATGTGACCTTTGATTAATGATTAATGTGACCCAGAGCAAGGAAGAGGAAAGAACATTTGCTAGCTTCCAATAAATGATTACTTCTCAGGTGTGGTAAACCTTAACAACAATTTGAATACAAGCTCTAGGACCCATTCTTATTTTCACCAGTTCTGCTTACAACAAAGGGAGCATATTTGCCCCTTTGCTCCTCATAGCCTTCTTCCATCTTGCAATCCGTCCACAGTCTAGTTTGCATTGGAATTTCCTAGTTCTGGTGCTAGAAAGAAAAGAAAATGGAAACTAACAGATCTTATTGACCCAATATCAACTGAAAGAATATGCAAGCTTTGACTTAAACCAATGCCAAGCAGTTCTACTGGATGTTGGGAGACCGTCTTGCTTGGGTTTTCATCACCTTCTCTCAAGGAGGCAGGAACAATTTCCGTTGGCCACGCCCACTAGCCTTGCTGACGTCGTCAAGCCCCAGTATCTTCCTGCCTTGAACAGGGAGTGCAGGCTTTTTTGTAGGCTCTTCAAAAAGAGAGAGAGAGAGAGAGAGAGCGAGAGAGAGAGAGAGAGAGAGAGAGAGAGAGAGAGAGAGAGAAAGAAAGACAGAGGATTTGTGTGTGTTTGTGCTTTACCTTTCCTCGTGTTGCCAAATTTACCTCACATCCTCCTCCCCCGTTCCCTCTGTGGTCTGTGAGGAGAGTTGAGGAGAAGAGAAAGAGAGGGAGTTCTTCCCGCCAACGGATCGTCATGGCGTCGGCGCCATTTTCCCCGCCGCGAGAGCGCTTCGTGCGCTCGATTGCGGAGAGCACCAGGGCGGCGGCAAGAACGGGCGGACCCTCCTCGCACAGCCGGAGGGCTGGGAGAGAGGTAGAGGCTATGGGGGCCCAGCGCAGCCGGCGGCTTGGCCAGTGGTCCCCCTCCAGAGACGACGCCCGCACCCGCGGCGTTCCGAGGCGCTCCTCCTCGGCCAGGCCGTTGAGTCGACGCCGCAGCCGTTCGGAGGGCCGAGAGTCAGGCGCGGCAGCGCAGGCCACCTCTGAGGCAACGGATCGGCGGGAGGAGGAGGCGGCCTCCGGCAGCGGCCCTCAGCTTGACGGAGCGCTAGCAGCATCGGCGCTGGCGCGCAGGCAAGACCCCAGAGGGGAGGTGACTTTGGGCCCTGTTGTTAACCGGCCGGGAGCCGGATGGGCCAACTTCACTCCAGATCGTTTACTTTCTCTTATGAGAGAGTCGATCAGGGAGGAGGTGGGGCATTATTGCAGCCCCCTTCCCACTTCCAGGCGCCCATCATCCAGGCACAGGGGCAGATCTAGGTCCCCTAGGAGGGCTACCAGAGACAGGCTGTGGCAGGAATCTTCCCCCAGCTCTGACTGGAGCGAGTGTTCTGAGGCGGAGGTAGACCTGGACTGATCACTTTTCAGAACCAGAATCACCCCAGACAGAGGCTTCTGAGCAGTCCCATAGGCTATTTAAGTCCGAGGATGTTTCCTTTCTATTATCCAAGACAATTTCTGCACTTGAATTGCATGATGAGGCAGATGCAGAGGACCCCAATGATGCTAGTAAGGCAAAGCCCATCAAGGGCTGTCCCAAGGGGTTGGCGGCTCTTCTGCGCAAGGATGAGGAATCCCAGAAATATTTCCCACTCCCAGAGCTCTTTGAACGGAAGTTCAGGAAGGAGTGGGTGGGCCCGGCAAAAAACAAGGGTTTCCCCCCTGTTTTCAAGAAGCTCTATCTTACACCAGACCACCTCACGTCACTCACTAGGACCACATTGGTGGATGGGCCCGTCTCAGCCCTGCATTCAGGGGGCTTAGTATATAGAGATGGTGAGGGTTCAATTAAGGACCCCTTAGAGAAAATGGCAGACCACCTACTCCGCAGAGTCCATGAGGGCACGGCTATGTCGGCCAAGATTTTGGCCCCTGCGGCCACGGTAGCCAGAGCAGCCATAGTCTGGCTTCAGCGTTTGCTGGCACGCATTCCCCCTGAAGATCAGGGTCTCAGGGAGGGGGCGGAGCGAGTGTTAATGGCCGCTTCCTTCCTAGCCGACGCAACGCTGGACGCCTTCCTTAATTCGTCACGCACTATGGCTACTGCTTCGGTGGTGAACCGTCTAATTTGGCTTAAGCCGTGGCAGGCTGATGTTTTGTCAAAGTCAGTGGTTTCTAGCTTCGACTTTCAGGCGGGCATACTTTTTGGCACAGAATTAGACCGTATTTTAGTAGAGACAAAAGATCACAAAAAGTCAATGCCACGCTCGGTGCGTGCAGATAAGCCCAGATTCACGCCAAGACAGCCCTTTCGATCCTATCGTCCTCCCCCCCGTTTCAGTAGGGAGGGGAGAAGGCAACCTTGGCAAAGTCAGTCATCATTCCGCAAGAGACAGGACTTCAGGTCCCAGGGTAAACCCAACAAGGATTTCCGTCCCGAGTCGGGCAGTAACAAGGCCTGACTACCAAGACATCCCCATAGGGGGGCGTCTTTTGGCCTTCAGCCACAGGTGGCTAGGAGATCACGTGGACGCCTGGGTCAGGGAGGTCGTCTCGGTAGGGTACTCGTTAGAATTCAAGCTTTGGCCAAGGAGCCGTTTCATTCCCTCCCCCATCAGCTCCAACCCTATCAAGGCTTCCCAGTTGAGATTAGCAGTCCAGCACCTTTTGGTCATCCATGCCATTCAGCCGGTCCCAGAACACCAGCGGTTCAGAGGGACTTATTCTCCATTTTTCACGGTACCCAAGAAGAACGGGGATACCAGGGCCATCTTGAATTTGAAAAGGGTCAACAGACACCTCAGACGGTTCAAATTTCGAATGGAAACGCTCCGCTCCACAGTGGAAGCAATCCAACGCAGAGATTTCTTAACCTCCTTGGACTTGTCCGAGGCGTACTTACATGTGCCAATCCACCCAGCCCACCAACAGTACCTCAGGTTTGCCATAGGCCACGACCATTTTCAATTCGTTGCCCTCCCCTTTGGGTTAGCTACAGCCCCTCGGGTGTTCACAAAGGTTTTAGTGGCCCCCATAGCCCTTCTCAGGAGTCAGGGCATTCACTTACACCCGTACCTGGACGACATCTTGATTCGATCAAGGTCAGAAGCTTCGGCGAGACGAGATGTCCTCCAGGTACAACAAACTCTTTCCGATCACGGGTTCGTGATCAATCAGGAAAAGAGCTCCACGATCCCATCCCGATCAATGGAGCACCTAGGTGCGTGGATAAACACCTCCACCTGCATGCTATCGGTGCCAGAGGACAAAGCTCGGAAGATTCGTCAGGCAGTTCTGCAGACCTTGAGACGCAACAGCAGCAATCTTCTCCAGCTGGTGAGTCTACTGGGCCTCCTACTTTCCACGATGGACATGATACAGTGGGGCAGGGCCCATGCCAGGCCCTTACAGGGTCTGCTCCGTCCTTTCGCCACCCAGATAATCCTCAGGTTGGACAGGCAGATCCGCCTTCCCTCGGCAGTCAGGATCAGTTTGAAGTGGTGGTTGCTCCCTCGGCAGCTAACGTCGGGGTAGGTGTTCTCCATTCTGGAGCCGTGTCACATCTTCACAGATGCAAGTCTCCTAGGTTGGGGAGCCACCCTGGGGCCCCTCTATGCGCAGGGGGTCTGGCCACAACACCGTCTTCAGACGCCAATCAACATCTTAGAAGTCAGAGCGATCTTCTTAGCCTTGAAACGCTTTTGCCAGGAGATTCTTCGACGGCATGTCATCATCCATACGGACAACATCTCCGTGAGGTGTTATATCAACCATCAGGGAGGCTCCAGATCGTCGGACCTTCACAGAGAGGCATTCAAGATTCTTATTTGGGCGGAGGCGAATCTGGCCTCACTTCGGGCGGAGCATATTCGAGGTGTGTTGAATGTCGAAGCAGACTGGCTCAGCAGATCCAAGATCAGGGAGACGGAGTGGAGTCTGAAACGCTCGGTGTTTCTTTCGATCACCAAGAAATTCGGAATGCCGACGACAGACCTTTTTGCGTCTCAGGACAACGCACAGGTTCCATCATTCCTGTCCAGATTTTTCCATCCTCAGGCACTGGACACCAACGCGCTGTCCGCCCGTTGGCCGAACGGTCTTCTGTACGCCTTCCCTCCGTTCCCACTACTGTCCAGACTGCTGCACCGAGTTCAGAGGGAACGAAGGTCATTGATTCTGGTGGCACCCAATTGGCCTCGTCGCCCTTGGTACTCAGTGATCCAGGAGCTGGCTATCGCTCCTCCCCTGATACTTCCTGTAATGACAGATCTCCTAATGCAGGGCCCCATAGTACACCCAGACCCAGGTCGATTCAATCTGACCGCGTGGCTATCGAGGGGAGCAGGCTAACAAGCAAGGGTTACTCCAGGGAGGTAGTGGACACCATGTTGGCGGCTAGAAGAGGGTCCACGATTAGGGTTTATAACTCATCCTGGAAGGCCTTCGCTCGCTGGTGTGCACGCAAGAAGCTGGACCCGATGGCACCTCTATTGGCTGACATTTTACACTTCCTCCAGGATGGATTTCAGAGTGGACTCCATAGCGCCACCCTTAGGAGGCAGTTAGCAGCATTGGCTACGGTTATCCCTAAAGTACAGGGTAGTCCCCTCACTAGACATCCTGATGTGGTCAGTTTCCTGAAGGGGGTTAAGTTGTCCCAGCCTCCCGTAGTCCATAGGTTCCCAACTTGGAGATTACACTCGGTATTGGACGCCATCACTAGATCTCCCTTCGAACCCGTCCAGTCCATCCACCTTAGGTGGCTAAGAATGAAACTTCTCTTCTTAGTAGCGATAACTTCGGCCAGACGGGTTTTGGAGATCAGGGCACTTTCTGTCAACCCTCAATTTTGTCAATTTTTTCCAGAAAAAGTGGTCCTTAAACTGGATCCGTCCTTCCGGCCAAAGGTAGATTCCAGATTCCACCTTAGACAGGAGGTGGTGCTCCCCAATTTTTGCCCTGATCCAAAGCACCCCAGGGAACGGCTCTGGCACCACTTGGATGTTCGCCGTTCCCTTAAAGCTTTCCTTATTCGATCCGAACCATTCAGGAAATCAGAATGCCTGTTTATTAATGTGGCCCCACCTAGGTTGGGGGAAGCTATGTCCACGGCGGCTATAAGTTCTAACATCAAAACTTGTATCATAGAAGCCCATAAGGCTAGCCACCTTCCCGTTCCGGGAGCCATTACCGCTCATTCAACCAGAAGCGCTGCGGCTAATGCAGCCTTGGTGAAGCATGTACCCATTGAGGAGATTTGCTGAGCTGCCACTTGGGCGTCTCCTTCCTCTTTTGTCCGTCACTATCGCCTATCCTCCATTGATGCAGTCCAGGCGTCTCTCGGTAGACGTGTTCTGGAGCACATTGTGGGGGACTAATTGGGCCCACCCTATATTTGGGGTACTGCTCGGGAAGTCCCAAGCAAGACGGTCTCCCAACATCCAGTAGAACGACCCATTGGTTACTTACGTGAAGGGGTCTTCTGCTGGATGATGGGAGACCGTCTTGATACCCTGGTTTGGGTCTCCCCGTCAATGTGCTCCGGTTCTTGTTCTTGTTCTTAGTTATACTTCGTTACCTTGAGCCTACTTTTTTGATCTTATAGTTAGTTGGCCACTGGGTGAGTTGGATGTCAGTGTCCCAGGTTAGGGCCTTGTTGGTATGTTTGTGTCGTTTGTACTATTGTTTGTGCAAGTCCTTCTGCAGCAGTCAGATACTGGGGCTTGACAACGTCAGCAAGGCTAGTGGGCGTGGCCAACGGAAATTGTTCCTGCCTCCTTGAGAGAAGGTGATGAAAACCCAAGCAAGACGGTCTCCCATCATCCAGCAGAAAACCCCTTCACGTAAGTAACCAATGGGTCGTTCCCATAGGTGTAAAATATAACTTACACTGGAAAACGTCAATTATGTGAATCCATCATTAGTCCAACACAGATTGGCTCCAGCACTTACAGCAGCAGCAGGCAATTTAACTAGTTGGCCTCTTAATTAGCCTAACGTTAAATGCTATTCTATGATACAGAGGACTCCACCAGAATTTTCCAATATGAATGTTAATATACTTTTCCAGCCCTGTGATTATTTCAGTGAAAAGAATATTGGAGACCCAAGCTTTTATGTCTGCATGAGGATCAAAGCTTACTTATCAGAACCAATTTGTTTTGCATTTCTTCAGCACTTAGTGTTTTGAGACTTCTGTCTGGAACTAAGAGACTTGCCCAAAACACATAATTCAATAAAAATCTGTTTTTTCCCCTCAGACTAGGGGGGGAACTGGATTTGGGGAATACGAGGATTTTATGCTTTTAACCATACTTGATTATGCTTATAAATTCTTTTGCCTCCTAGCTCTGATAAAGGAAAAAGACATTGTTGCCTAAGGTCTCAATTATTTTCTGTTGGAACATATGTTCTAGATGAATATACTATAGTGAATCAAAGGCTTATAGTATGTTCAGATAATCAAGCCTGCAGTTAACAGCTGTGTGGCCCTGATCTTGACTACTGTACCTCCAAGGAAAGGCAAGTCTGTCACATTGTCATCTACCTTTACTTTAATGAACAACTAATATATCACTGGTAATAATAGCCTAAATATCAGCTTTTTAAAACTGCCCTGGGAAGCACTGCCTCTGTCCCTAATAACGAAGTGGTTGACCCTTCTGCCAATCAAACCTGAAGCAAAACCAAGCCACCCACTGTCCAGGTAGGGGGTTTCATTATTCAGGAGACTCCCCAGACAAATGGAAAAATAATACTTATCCAAGTTATTCAAAAGAAAATCTACCTCCCATAGCCATTCCCCTGTAGGCTGATGAGGACCAAATATACTCTGACCAGCACGTTTTATACATATTAAAATTATTTTGCTATAGCAACTAGAGTGAGCAGTTTCATAAAGCATTTTAGCTTCTCTTTTCCCTTAATTTTTCAGACAACCAAAAGCAATTTGCAAATGGCTGTGACAAGGAATTAGGTTGAAGGAAAGTATGCAATCTTTCATTTGCTTCCTTTTAAACTGGAAATAGTTGGGGAAAAGTTCTAGGCTAAAAGAGTGCACGCGCTGTGCCCTCAATACCCAATTTCAGATACCCCAAGCTTCCTTAAACTTCAAGGCAAGACTGTCTACTTAAATCCTAAAGAATCCTGGCTGGGGGATTTGGCCTCGAAGAACATATTTTCTTCAAAGCCCTTGTTTTTATTCCTTTTAAAGTACTTTCCAGCATTCATCATTTGGGTATTAAGCTGATATGTGCATATTTATGAGTATGCTTTTATTCACACTTCAGAATATTCTGCAATACTAGATCATTTTTCCTTCTTGCCAACTTTCCTCAATTTCATCTGTAGCAAGGTTTTAGTATTAAGTAAAAATTAATGGTACCAAATATTTTCTACTTCCATCAGCAAAATCAGCATCTCTGTACTGACATACTTTCCCAAGTCACAACTTCAAAGCTGCTAACTCTGTCATCAATAAGCTTGCCACTCAGTGCTGAGATGTCTCATTTCCAAAATCAACTAATTCTACTAATTGTTTTTGTACTTTAATGAAAGGGGCAGAAGTTATTCTGATGCCATTTTTCCATATATGTATTCCATGTATGTAGACTACAATACTATCCCCAAAAAGGCAAGACTACAGCCGTCTGTGTACTAAGTCATGACATTTGGCTAAAACATCATACAGACTTGCCTTACAACAATGTCCATTATTCTGTTACTTATGTCGATATAAATGCTGACTAATCATTGTACTCTGTACAAATGGACAATTACCAGCATTACTAACAGCCCGGAAAGACTAAAGACCTATTTACCAGTTAGCTGAAGATAAGAATAACATGCTACCAAGACACATATAGAAGATAAAACAGAATACGTACATCAAGGGGGAAAAAATTATCACACACATTATGGTTACTTAAAGCTTCTAAAAATCTTCCCACTTTCCTAAGAAATATCTAAGCATTGGCAAAGAGGACTACAGAGCAGAACCAAGGGAACAAGAGGGTCCTGTCACTATTATGGAAGTTACACAGCTTCTCTTTAGATTAATGGCAGTTAATAAATAGATGCACCACGGTTTATTTGTGTTTCCGTCACAAGCAACTGCCATTCCTTAGAATATGCACTTGACCCAAAAGACTGACCAGCCACAAATTGGACCTATGCCCATATGAAGGTATTAGCTTGCCTAGAGAAGCTTATTCTATTAGTGAGTTAATTAATGCCTTCCCTAATGTTCTCAGACCTGTAATCATTCAGCAGCTTCAAGAGAAATCTAATTTCTCTGTTGATTCTCCTATGCAGCTACTGTTCAGCCTTCAACCTACCCTTTTTTGGACTCTTTTCTGCCTAAGAAACCAGTTTACATATCCACAACTGTTGATCTCTGGCCAGCCAAGAGTAGTCTTATGAATATTCTATCTACAAACCATGTTTACAGGCTCTCTTGACAATTACCTCCTCTCACATTCATCTGATACACCCACTCTTGTGGATCCCAGGCAGTGGAGGGTAGCTAAAGAGGAAACTAGGATATGAAGAATTAATATGAAATGTCGACACGCAAAGCCAGGAAAAAGAATGATGCCTGAATTATCATGTGGAATCAACTAGCAGGTTCACTTGTACATACTTGGGATCTATTTATCTAGTTTATTTCAAGAAACATGTCAAACATGTCAACAAAATATCATACCACCCCAGAAAAAAGCCAGGTTCTTTAATGGGGCATTTGATTTTTCTGACACATTCGTTAAGCAGTTCTGATTGTGGGATTTTGCCAGTAAAGCTCATTTTAACGGATTACTGTTTGGCTAACAGTTTTTCCTCTTCCATCTTCATGCAATAATGGAAACCAAATATAGCCAAGATTACTATATTCTAATCCCACATGTACCAACTCTCTATAATTAATAGCCTAATTCTGTTTCCAGTAAATAGGTAAACAATGAAGTGGAAGCTCTTGCATTTTAAAATAACATTTCAAATCTTTGAGAAAAAGGCTGATTAAAGTCTTGATTCCTATATTTCCCCAATTGATGCTCATACCTTTTTTTTAACCTCACTGTACATATGCAAGGACAATTACTTTTGAAAGCAGAATAAGGTGGTAGACATTGGACAAGAAATCACAAGACAGAATACAGTTTCTTCATAGAATTGGAAATAAGTATACATGGTTTGGTTGGTCTAAATATTCATAGCTGCCATAATAGTTAGGATTTCAGGCTATGCCTAGAGGTCGAAACAAGAGGAAGCATGGTGCATGTCAGCCATGATGTTAGGAACAATATGTCTCTCTAGGAATCACGTCCACCAGAGAGTTTCTTGTGTTACATGAGGACACTTCTAGGTTTTCCACATAAGTGATGATGCATTGTGTGCAACGCAGGTGTTTCGTTTTATACACATGCACAGAAAAGCTACTGTTGATCCAATATGAACATCACCAGTTGAAGCCATACCTGTAGCTCATGAGCCTCCACCCAGTTTAACAACACCTGCAACTGTTAACAAGTATAGGAGCAGCTGCTAATGATGGTTAATCAAGTACAGTATGTAGGGAGGAGGTCAGAAGGGGTGGTAGAAAAGAAGCTGGTGGATGCTTCAATAGTAAGGAGAGTTTTTCTGCCCTGCTGGAGTTTTCGGAAAAGCTTACTCAGTATACTGAAAGGGACTGATTTTATTTGACCAGTTATTGTGGGTTTTCTGGGCTATGTGGCCATGGTCTGGTAGATCTTGATCTACACAATGACCACACAGCCTGGAAAACCCACAACAACCAGTTGAATCCAGCCGTGAAAGCCTTTGACAATACTTCAATTTTATCTGACTTAGTTCTTTGCTGTTTAAAATGCTATAAATAAATGTCAAAAGCTGTTTACAGACCCTGGCTGGTGTAAGCCCTTTCTTCTGTGGAGCAGCTGGGGAGGAAGAAACCAAGAGGGGGAAAGTCACGCTGACTGGCAAGTTCTTATCTGTCTTCTTGGAGATGAGAGACCTAGGATGCAGGGCCACAGGTGCTGGACATTTTCAGCCAGCTGAACTTCCATGCAACACGGCAGACAACAAAGTTTGCCACTGGGAAGCCTTGTAACCCTGCATAATATATTGCATGCCCCCCTCAAGAGTTAGCAACATTTGCTCTGATTCTCTTATTCAGAAAACCAGCCTTTAACACAAGTCAACGGCTTTAAGACTGTAAATGAGAGAAAAACAACTTTAAAATGCGTGTATCGTAATTACACAGGTGAAAATGAAATTTAAAGAGAATTGCTTTTTAGTTTTGATTCATCCTGGGATCTCTAAAAGTTAATCATGATGTCAGCCATTAGATAACAATACAACATTGTGGACAAAATGCCAGTCAAAGGGACCTGAAGAGGGAAATCTGTGACAGAGAACACCTGAAGAGATCACCACTATCCTAACTTATGGACATTTTAGAGAATAATGTTGCCAAGACTATCAGCTGATGCAGGTGCCAGATGAAGCTGTACCAGGGGATCTGTCAAAACAAAACTTCAGTGATAAGTTACAAAACATGTCTACAAATTAAAAACAAAGTATAATCAGATGGTCGTAATTTGACAGCTAATCACAAAAGCTTGAGAGACTCGGCACGTGGATTGCAAGGTCTTTTCAGTTTATTTGCAATTTTGAGATTTGTACAGCACCTCCATCCAAGATGACAGTGGATATCAACATCACATAATGAAAGACTATGAAAGAATTCCTATCCCTAAAACTCACGATGGCACAAGAGAAACAGAGGAAGGGGGTAGGACAAAGAATAAAAAACTCAAACTTGAGTTGGACAGGATTGAAGAAATTTCCAGAGAGGCAATCATTTTGTTGTATTAGTCCAGATTTGCCAGGAATTGGACTCCATGGTTGGAGGAAGTTGGAGATATCCAGTGCACTGTCATGTCAGATTGTTTGGGATCAATTCCAATAGATGTAGCCCAAGGATGTGGACAAGGTGCTTGCAGGGGTCAGTCTTACTACCTGGAATGGAATTGTGTCCATGGAACTGATCCTGTGCATGTTGTCATCAAGCCCTGAAGGCATGCCAGTGACATTAGCTGGGAGCCCTTGGCTGCTATCTTGGCCAAGTGGATACCTTGATCACAATGTCCTCTAAGAGGAATAATATGTTCTTCTGTGTAATGACCCCTAGAAGTTGTAGCCTCTGAGAAGGACTGAGTCTACTCTTTTCTCTGTTCAGAGAACAGAGAAAAGAGAAATTATGCATGGGGTAGAAAATGTTGACAGAGAGAAATTTTTCTCTCTTTCTCACAATACTAGAACCAGGGCGCATACATTGAAAATGCTGGGGGGAAGAATTAGGACTAATAAAAGGAAACACTTCTTCACGCAACGTGTGATTGGTGTTTGGAATATGCTGCCACAGGAGGTGGTGATGGCCACTAACCTGGATGGCTTTAAAAGGGGCTTGGACAGATTTATGGAGGAGAAGTCGATTTATGGCTACCAACCTTGATCCTCTTTGATCTGAGATTGCAAATGCCTTAACAGACCAGGTGATCGGGAGCAACAGCCGCAGAAGGCCATTGCGTTCACATCCTACATGTGAGCTCCCAAAGGCACCTGGTGGGCCACTGCGAGTAGCAGAAAGCTGGACTAGATGGACTTTGGTCTGATCCAGCTGGCTTGTTCTTATGTTCTTATGTTCAGGAGATAACCATGTAACTCTAAGGTCTGTATTTGATGGCTTGTTCCTGAGTAGGTGAACAGATCAGGATGTCATGCAGGTAAGAATGAATCTGGATTTCTTGTCTTTGGGTCAGTGCCATGAATATCAACAGTACCTTGGAAAAGATTTGGAAAGCCAATGCCAAGCCAAGTGGAAGGACTCTAAAACTGGAAGTGATTATCTCGGTATGGAAAAAAAAGGAACCTGTGACATCCCATGTAGATGGGAATGTGCAGGTATACTTCTGTAAGGTCTATGGAAGCAATGAATGTAGCGCCAATAAGGGCAGCCTTGAAACGTTAAGGACTGATCAGGCACCTTTTATGGTCATTTGCCTTCCATCCTCTCTCTAACTCACTGGCAGTTTGGCCTTGATGCTCAAAGAATAGGACTTTTCCATGATCTTCAAACCTTGTGCTTAAATGAAAGTTTTGAGTTTGAGCAAGAGACTATGAAGTGGTTTGGTTTCTTAACATGCAGCAAATGGATCTAGGTTTCATAGGAGAGGAAAATTGCATATATTTTCAATTTTTTCCTAAAAATTTTTTTTACCCCCATGGCTTTAGAATTTTCAGACATTTTCCATCTCTTCACGGTAAAGTAACTTAACACTGAAACTTCAAACACATGCCATTTTTATTTGTTTATTTACCACTATTGATAATTTTTAAGTCACATTCAAAGTCTCCATAGACTGAATAAGAAAACAAAATCTGCCACAGACAAATAATCTTGGGGGAAAACTGGTAATTGCAGGCTAGCTATCTTCTGGGAAAGCTTGCCTGATGATATTGATTTTCTCTTCCAGGAACTATTAATATGCTTCTAAAGAACACCAACATCACACAGGTAATGGGGAAGGAGGTAAGGACAAATCACATTCCTTCTTGCTCTCTAAATGTCATAGAAAGAAAACGAGTCATTGTCCTGTCAAATGCTGTGGGAGAAAGAGAAAGTCACAGAACTGGGCAGCATAGGGGGTTCGTTTAAGGCTTCTGTACATAGCTGGAACAGGACCAGATCTTGGGCATGTAATGATGTAATGATGGGGGGGAGGGGAACTGCTAGTATCAGCTACAAAAAAGGCTGTGTCCTAACGTCACATTCCAGAGTAACCACAGGGTCTGTCAGGAATTATTAGGTCACAGTCCAAAACTCAGAGTCCATGGTCCAATAGCAAAAAGTCAGAAGGCAGACCAGCATCAGGTTATATATTCCAAAAGCAGTCCAAGAGTCAGGTTATAAGAATGGATACAAAGCAGATTAGGAAAGTGATGGGGTAATTAGCAAGACTGCAGATAAATTGATCCCACACTGGCAAGACGTTCCACCACTGCCGCCATACATTTGGAAAAAACATGGGGGGCCACAGCCAACCCAAATAGTAAGATGGCACACTCATAAGAGTTTTGGCCACAATGAACTTCCCATAGTCAGGTGGATGGAAATATGCATCCCATTGATCGACTACAGCAAAATATGACTGCAGGGACAATAGGAGCAGAATCTCCTGTAGGGACAGGATTCCACACCTTGAGGTGTTTATTCAGGCAAATCTAAAATGGGGCACTTCCAGTCAGATTTCTCATTATTCAGAAAATAGAAGGAAAATAGGTATCTCTGGTCCTCCTCAGCAGGGAGTCTGGCCATGCTCCTTTATCTAAAAGGGCCTGCTACTCCACTAACAATAAGGGAGGTGGCTCAGCAGAGACAAATTCCAGTTCAGCATATGATGGGGGAGACTTGAATTCAAACATAACTATTTTTTATTATTTGCAAAAGTCAGGTATTTGAAGTAATTATTTCCCAAATAGAAAAACAACGTGAAAGAACACCAACACTAACATCATGTCCTAGTCATGCGAATTTCTTCTGCTTTCCCTGGAAAGGGGGAAGAGAAGAGCGGTTAGAATGCCTGTTTTTAGGGGGGAAACCTCTCCTATTTCTGTTATGGCTGAAAGCAGGCTTTTGCTGCTGATATCCAGCAGGACTGAAGTAGGGGAAAGAGCGCTGGTAATATGGGCACTCATAATATGGTAATATGGGCACTCACCCCTGTACTGCTGCAAGGTGGAGGGTGTGATGCCCAAAGACTCTGCAGTTGTAACAGACTTTATGTATGTGTGAGGTGTCATCTGTCTGCTCATTAAACCGGTTGACACTGCCAAAGGGCATGTCCTCCACTTTCGCCTTAAGGTCTAGGTCTAAAACTGAAGCCCGCCTGCTGTAAGAGGGCGATGAAAGTTACCATCAATTTTGACACTGTCAATTACGTTGCGGACAAAATTATTTGTTGTCTCCCCAATCTAGAGCCCTCCTTGTAAGTGGCTTTTGCCAGGGTTTTACTGTCATCAGGGAGGCCTACTCTGTCCCACAGAATGACCTGATAATGGCCATGATGCCAAAGAGATTAGCGATCCTCATGCAAAGGGAGCCCAAAGCATAGAACTTTCTGCTGTAAGCCCCTTCCAACAGTATGATTCTACAATATATTGACTGTTGCCATAAATACTTATATTTAAACAATAATATTCTTGAAAATGAAGTCCATGTCTACAGTACAAGTTTCTTCTTTCAGTCCCCCCCCCCCCACAACACACATTTCCCAATTCTTTCCATTGGTAAAACTGAAATGAATGAAATGCTTTGAAGGACCATGGTTTTCTCATTCAAAATGAGAAAATATGAGATTTTCCCCTCAGTGCCACACATTTGTACAAAACTGAAAAAAATCCTAGGAAAAATTGGGGGGGCACTGATATATTTTTTCTGAGCTCCCTCCCCCCAGGCCTTCACACCTCTACCTCTTACTATGGCGGCTCTTTAGCTAGCATGGCTAATGATAGACCTACTAGCCATTGATGCGTTTAGATCTTTCAAAAAAGAATTTGGTAGCCAATTTGCAAGAACACTTGCAGAATATGTGTATGACTTCTGCTAAGATCCAATGCATTCAACAATTCTTAAGGTATGAGGTCAGAACTCTTCTGGTTGATGTCCTTACAACATTATTAATACAGGCAATGAACACTGTCTCTAATAGCTCTAGGAATAGTTTTGGATAGGAACAGTGACCTTGCAAGATATTTTCCCTACTTTATTACCATCTATGTTTTTTTGTGCAGCAGACATGGCTGCTCAGGCAAAAAATATTGTATATTTTCTTATCATGACACTACCTTACATTTATTAACTAAGCATCAACAGAATAACCTCAATTATAAAACACAATCCAGTGCCACCAGTGAAAGCCACCCATTAAAGCAACCATATTATCTTCCCCTCTCAGATCATATGTTTACAGTCTTAAAGTTTGTAAGGTACTAACCTGGTTTTCTTCTTGCACAACTCGATACTGTTCCTTCCAAATAGTTATTTTGGATGCTTCATCTTTCCTCAGTGCTCTTTCCTTCTTAAGCTCAGGACTCCAGAATGTCTTGATACTATTCATGGAGGAACTAAGTTTGCTTTCTTTCACCTCTACATCCTTGCGCAGCAGATCATTTTCTCGCAACACTTCTTTGAGCTGTGTCTGCAGGTCCATTATAGTATTGTCCCTAGCCTGCCGCAGTGAATGAGGCACAGTGGACGCCATGCTCACAGGAGGAAGGTGATGTTCTCCAAACGCAATAGTATCACTGGCAACCCCACTGCTGGCAATGTTGGGGCTGCTGCCCATAGCAGTCATCCTTACACCATAGGGCAGACGCCCACCAGATCGGCCAAGAGTCATGGTGCTTTTAGGCGTGTCTGTGCCCACATTCTCATGGTCACTTAGGTACATGGGGCCTGAAGTGGCATAAGCAGCATTTAAGGACTGGATATTTTCCATAGAAAGCGTTTTGCCACTGCCACCCCCAGCACTACTTCCAGAGCTGCCTCCTGTACTGTTGGTTCGACGATGGCCCAGCCGTGGTGATCGGGGCAGTCTTGGTGAACGCCCAGGACTCTGGTTGCTTGGCTCAATTTTACCAACTGACCGAGCACTTCCATACATGATTGATTTTGTGATGCAAAGGAAGTGGTGAAGAAAGAGTTCCTGTGAGGTTTCTTGACTACGGTTGCTAGTCAACTTAAGGCCGATCAATATTTATGGTTTGTCAACAGTTTTCTGAAGTCAAAGCTTCATAGTGTCAGTCATCATAATCTGTAATAGAAATATAGATATTAGTCATTACCAATGCACAGCAAATCACATTTCTAGTTATTTCCTCTCCTCTTGATAATTTTGTGAGATTGATTCAAACATGCAAATCTCTCTGCAGTCCTTGAAGTCTGATGACGTCTTTTCTATGATCATGACAACTCTCTTGTTAACTTTCTACACCATGCTCTGTCTTCCCATGCGGCTTTAAACTTCAACTTCTTACTTTTTAAAGCTTTCTGTTTCACTCTTTGTCACTGATATATTCCCTATGCACCCAACCGAATCTCCAAAAAAGCATGAAAGGTGAAGATCATATTCAGGTACAACAATAATATAGAAGTAGTAGAACACAGCTTTCCAGCATTTATGTACAGAATGCTACTCTGCTGTAATTTTAGAGGTGGTTCCTCAGCTTTTCACTGCTGCTATTTAAGACTTAGTTGCTAAGGTGAAAATTAAGCGAGACATGAGGGGTTTTTTTGGGGGGGGGTACTGCTTTAGAAGATATAAGCAGTTTCTGAAACATGCCAAAGAGACAAAAGACAGATTTATATCAGATTAAGAAAATAAATACAGAAAAATGCATTCAGACATTAGAATCTACCTACAAACTATGAACTGGACACCCTAGTATCCATGCCATTACCAGCAATCAGAACAAATAACTGTCATGACAGCACTGATACCATATTATCCCACCTTATGAAATTTCAGCCTGTGCCCATATGTCCACTGACACTTTTGTGTAACTAGCACAAAATATTTATATAGTAAACTTTCTCACTTTGGAGGGGCCAGTCTTACTGCGTATATTGATTCACTGTTTAAATAAAAAGTTACAACCCCGAACTTGGCAGTCTGCTAATTTCTTCACATAAATAGCTATTATGCACAGATTCTTCTTAAAAAATGGCTTTCATGGCTATGTAAAATGCAGGTTAAAAATTCTAGAAGTAGTACAAATCATTTATCCATCGTTTCAGAGGTTAGCTGTGTTGGTCTGCATTAGAACAGCTGGACTGGCATTCAGAAACATCTCAGAGACCAACAAGAGTTTCACGGTATAAGCTTTTGAGAATCAGAGCTCTGGACTCAGAGATCCCCATTTCAGCTCAGGTCTAAGGGATCTTTGACTCTCAAAAGTTTATATCATAAATGCTTGTTGGTCTCTAAGGGGCTAAAGGACTCAAATCTAACACATGTTCACATTCTTCCAAAAACTACATGTACAGTTTGTTCTCTTGGCAGACACCTAGGTTCATACTTCCACAAAACACTGAAGAAATTAAGCTGGGGAGAATCTATCAGCAAATTTACCACTCACCTACTTACAAGAAGCAGAACAGTAAATTATATTAGTAACTCACCCTCCCACCCCACCTTATTCTGAGCACATGATGTAGTTTGCTGAAGGGGAGCAGCCAGGTTGGCTGCCTGAGAGGCTTCCTAGAACTTACGTGTAAATCATTCCAAGCTCTTCCTAGACACAGCTGGGTGAATTGTAACAAATGAATAGCTAGCTGTCACTCTACCCATTTTCCTTCCCTCTGAATCACTGTTACTATTTCTAGTCAGAGAGTACTAGTGCACTGCTGAAGAACCTGCATACATCATGCATACATCAGAGCCCTTAGGGGATAGGGCGGTATAATAAATCCAACAAATAAATAAATAAAATGTGCACCTGTCACACCTAGCTTTGAAGAAATATTGCTTTTTAATGCATTACAGAGAGAAATGACATTCTAAATAACTCAATTAGGCTGCAATCTTATGCACGCTTATCCGAAAGTAAATCCCACTGATCACATTGTTGCATATTTCTTAAACAAAGGAAAACCATATACTTCAAAGGAATCAGTTTTGCATCCCACTTCCCAAACACATTTACAATTAAATACACTAGCTTTGGCTGTCCAGTAATTTCAATCGGACACAGCTGGACAAAAATATAGAAAATTTTGTTAGATGCCATTTCAAATGTGAATAAAGTAATACTGTATGCTCATTACTGAGTATAGGAAAAAAAGAACTATTTTGCATATTAGGATGTGTATGCTTTGCATGTCAACAAACAAATGAAGCACAGTATCCTGTTGAAAGTCTTATGCATGCTTTAGAAACATGCGTTCCTCAAGGATGTGGATACTTCAAAAGTTACCAATTTAGACAGCACAGGTTTGTAGTGTGTTAAATGTAGGAAGTTGCCCTGTTTCTAAGAAGTTATCACTAGTGTTGTCATAGAACCTGGATGCTTTCTGTAAGTTTGGGTAAAAAAAATGAACTCTGTACTCTGTTTTTTTCTATCTTTAAGGAGTTTCAAAGCAGCTTACAATCATCTCCCCATCCTCTGCCCGCAATAAACATCTTGTTAGGTAGGTGGGGCTGAGAGAGTTCTGAGAGAACTGTGACTAAGTCAAGGTCACCCAGCAGGCTGGTTCGGAGAAAACAAACCTGGTTTACCAGATCAGAACCCACCACTCCTTTTGAAGAGTAGGGAATCAAAGTGGGTTCTCCAGATAGTCTGTCACACTTAATCACTATACCACAATCATTCTCCAGCTATTTTGTCCAGTAACAAACAGACCTCACTTCTGGAGCATTCCAAACACTACTTCAAAATAAACATAGGATAAAGCTTTAAAACTCACTTTGTCGGAAGATAACTACATCCAAATAAGCATGTGTAGTCTTAGTCAACAAGTGATCCTGCTCACCCTTTCAAGGATATAGAGCACAAACTGAAGTTTATCTAATCTCTAAACAGATACAGTTGTAGAATTCAATGGACATGTGGGCTGCATAATTATGGATTTTGGATTACTTTGCTAAGCTAATAAAGGTCTTAAATGAACATGCCTTAATTGGTAAAGCAACCAGTTAGTATCTATGCTTGTTCAGGAAATACATGAATTTCAAATCAGGAAACCTGACTTAAATCAGTGCTTCAAACCTTTTTCAATTTAAATCAATCCACTTTGTTCCATCTCTTGTCAGGAGTTGAAACACCCTTACTTGGGAGCATCATGGTCAAAGAAGTTTATTTCCAAATCTGCTTGCTTGAGTCATAGCTGACAAAAGACACTAGTCACATAAGCAGGCGAAAGAATGCTAAAATGAGTTCAGCTGTAGTACTGAAGAAACACTGATAGTTCATGTCAATTAAACCATTTTTTCTGAGTGATAACCAACTCTATGCCCCAACAGTGACTTATTCATGACATCTGAACTTAGCTGTTCATATGCACATTACAAAGTCCTAATACACATTGAGGAATAACACGACTATATCAAACATTTAATGGCACTTTTGCACCTCCCAGACTCACATCAGTTCCCTCCCATGTGTGATGACAGCACAAAGAGTGAAACAGCCTAAACAAACAAAGAGCTAGCCTGAATCTGGGAGGCACAGAATTCCCATTACACATGTGATACAAACTCCACATGTTGCTCCCACAAAACACAAGGACTTTGTAATTTGTAGATGAATGTAAGAGAGGTTATTTGCTCATCTTCCATCCCTCCTCCCTCCATTTCCCATATGAAGTCAGATATCTTCTAACTACCTCCAACAAGCAGCATTGTCCAAATGAGAATGTCTTCACCAGATGAGATTTAAATCTCTCCTAGTAACTAAGATCCTTAACTAGGGCCACATCAGTCACTGGGAAAGAAACAAAGGCTCATTCCGCACATGCAGAATAATGCATTTTCAAACTGCTTTCAGTGATCTTTGAAGCTGTGCGGAATAGCAAAATCCACTTGCAAACAGTTGTGAAAGTGGTTTGAAAACGCATTATTTTGCATGTGCGGAAGGGGCCAAAGACACAGAATTTTGGATGTCCATGACTTAGTGCTGTAAAACTGAAGAGAGGGAGAAAGCAATTAACATGGAGCAGGTCTGATCAGATCCACTGGGTTTCCAATGAGGGCCATAGTACTTGCACCTGTACTATATTCAGGGAAAGGACAAAAAGGTAACCTGCTAATAATTACAAATGCAAATCTCAATTTTTCTGTATTTTATTTAAAGAGATTATTGAAAGGGTAGCATTTTCAGTTTGACAGCATTTTAGGAAACAGTGAAGCATCTGCCTATGGGCAGCAGAAGAAGCTTAAGTGACAGATATTGAGATTGGCAGGATGCGTGGGCATCCATTCAGGCACATCAGAGGGTTCTAGACGGCAAGCAGTAGCATGTGAAATTCAGAATATGGGGCTTTGGGGATGAACAAGGGGGGGCTCTGCCAATGGAGGACAGTTATGGAACTCGTAAAAATATTTCAGCAGGAAATATGCTGAATGGTAGCACCTGGGGTTGGATGGTGAAGGGATTTTAAAAATGGTCAAAATCAATGATTTTTTTCACTGTAGGAATACAGCATCTGGAAACAGATAAATGAAGGGTTTGGAGGCCCTTCAGCCATTTGAGTTTCATGTCTCTGTACTTGAGGAATTGCATTCATAGGATTGAAATGTCAACAATATTAGGGACTCATTCCCATTTATAGGGTGTTGTGGGGTTTCCAGGTTGTATGGCCGTGTTCCAGTAGCATTTTCTCCTGATGTTTCTCTGAAGATGCCAGCCACAGATACAGGCAAAATGTCAGGAGAAAATGCTACTGGAATACAACCATACAACCCGGAAAACCCACGACACCCAATTGATTCCGGCTGTGAAAGTCTTCAACAATATATTCCCATTTATATATCCCATATACATTCCCATTTATATTTACACATATGGTATTTGTAATCTCAGCTAAATCTCAAACACTCTCAATCTCAGTTAAATCTCAATCTCAAAAGCTTTTTTGCTTTTACTAATTTATTTAATGATCTGTTTGCAATTTTGGGAAGTCTGAACTTAACAACACCATGCATAATTTTATGTTAACACCGTTAATTATTTATGCTATAGTTGATAATTCACTCAGTTCCATTTTCTAGATGCTAGAACTTGGGGGAACAAAAGTGGGGAAACAGGTAGGAGGTTCTGGAGCAACATAGTACCCAATTAATTCAAAGACACTTTTAAAGGAAAACTAGACTCTCCAAGTAAAAGAGAACCTGGCTACCTCTTCATAAATTTTATTTTTAAATCAAGTACAAACATGAAAGTGAGTCATCCCCTGACATGAATTGCAGAAAAAGCAGCAGGTGTCACACCATCTGGTGCACTCAAATGACATTTTTTAAATGCCCAAATGTATAATCTATGTAATATAAAGTTATTTCAGAGGCATATAACACTTTTCAGGAATACATATTTCATTGACAGAAGAACTGGGGAAATAGCTGAAGCCCCTCACAAACATATGCATAATCTTTCACTGGGATGAAATCCAGGAGACCAGTCAGATAAATACCAGATAAAAAAATATAAGATTCACTCATATATTTATAATCACAACCATATACTTGGAGGATTATAAAAACATACTCCAGGACAAAGAATAAAAAATGAAGTAAAAGTCAGAATCAATTAACTTTTCAGTCCAGGACAAAAACATGAATCTACTCTATTTTTAATCTAAATCAATCATCTGAAACTATTATACTGGCAACAGCACACCTGTTACCTAACAAGGTGTATCAAGATGTCGGATGGGTAAGTGCATCTCCACAATGCAAATACAGATACTACTAGAACTCTTATATCCTGATTGACATCAACATTCCATCCTTGTCAACAGAGCAATCCTAAATAAAGCTATATCCTACTAAGACCATTGACTTGAATGGACTCAGAAGACTATAACTCTGCTTAGGATACCACTGCAAGTCATATGCTTGGAAGGAGAAAGCCAGAATTTAGCATTTTGGGAAAGAGTGAAGTGGCTCTTTGTGGGCAACAGAAGCAGCCAGATCTGATAGGAACTCTCTCAACTGTTAAGGCTTTTATAAACATATAATATTAGACACAGCAAGTATCAGCTAACAGGGGCTACAGCTATTGAGAACGGTCCATTGGTACTTACCCTGAAGGGGCCTTCTCCTGGGGGGCGATGAGGGCATCTTGGATGGGTGATTTCCAACCTATATTCAGGGAGGCAAGACTAAACGATGTCACTTCCTGTGGAATGGTTGGACTCCATCTTAGGTCTCCAGTATTGTTCCTGCCTAGCAGGGAGAGCAGTGCTTGTACGGGGCTCCAAGCAACTTACTATTGAGAACTTCTGCGCTGCTGTTCTTACTTGCCAATATTTTGCATAGAGTATGACACAAAACCTCTTTGTGAATATTTCTTTTTCCTTGTTTTGCTTATTGTTTTCACCATGCCATTTTGATCAACATATCCTAAATATTTTTACTCTAACTCAAAATCATTATAGGGCTTACTTTTAATCTTTTAAAGATATTGCTCCTACCTCTTCATTCTTGAATGACATCTCTGCCTCCATGCAAAGTTTATACATAAATGCTCTGCTTCAGGAACAGTGAGATAAAAGGAGCATGTAAGTGTGTACTGACAATATTTATTAAAAACCTTTCTGACTTGCCTTATCTCAGGGCAGGGAACTATGCAACAACCTAGTTACACAAACATAAATAAGCAAATTAAACCAAATAATCATATTAAACAGACTTAAAGCATTCAGATTTAAAACACACAATCAGCAAACTCATAACCAAATCGTTGGAAAAATCCAACTCCACCAAATACTTTCTGGAATAAGAGTGCCTTGCAGGCCTACCTAAATGTAGCAACTGAAGGGTCCTCCCTCACCAACTCTGGAAAGCAGTTCCAAAGGCCTGTGATCTTGTGCAGTGGTTTGGACAATCCTTAGCGAGGCTACCTTAAGGGAAGGTTTCTGAAGAACTGGCATAGGGGAGGCGTGGTTCAATATCCATTAGTGCCCTAGGCTATGAAGGGTTTGCTTTAAAGGTAATAAAATGAAGGCAATCAGTAGCCAGTGCAATTAACGCAGCCCTGGAGCCGTGTGTTCTGAGCAGCTGACCCCAAGGAGGAGCCTTGCTAACACATTTTGTACCGACTGGAACTTCTGAAACATTTTCCAATGTAATACTGGCCAACACTCTTCAAAAGGCTTTTAACGACAATGTAACTTGAGAGAATTAGCTGTCAATTGTCAAATGAAATGATTATTTTGTGTTCTTCCAAATATTATACCACTTTTCTCATTTTAAAAATGTTTTAAATACAGCAAGCATAAAGCACATAATGCTTTTTCATGTTAGTTTTTAGTTTTCTCAGTGAAGTCCCCCCACCAAAAAAACAATATTATATGATGCTTTATTATGCCTACTTTGAGGTTTTCTTCCTTTTGCATTTTCACCCACAGTACATCTTGAAATGACACAATGGACAGGTCTTGTTCTAAAACTGGGAAGGTTACAATTGCAATGTGTGTGTTGGAGGGATTTCTGTAACATCATACTTCAATTCTAACTTGTAGTAGTCCTACAACAAGCAGCAAGACGTTTCCTTCAAATTTTACTGGAATGCCTACTCTTCTTTCCATGTTAATAGGTCTAATCAAACCCCATCAAAAGTAGCCCAAATTATACCTATAAATGAAAGTCACTGGAGTGTAGTGCCTAAGAACATGAACTTGCAAGTCCCTAGTTCAAATGCCATCAACTCACTAAGTGACCTCTGGAACTATTGCAACTCAGCCCATCCTTACCCTCAATATGTATGGATAATAATGACCTGCTAAAGACGAAGAAGAAGTAGTAATAGTAGAAGAAGAGGAGGAGAAGGAGTTTGGATTTATATCCCACCTTTCTCTCCTGTAAGGAGACTCAAGGTGGCTTACAAGCTCCTTTTCCTTTCTCTCCCCACAACAGACACGTGAGGTAGGTGGGGTTGAGAGTTCCAAGCAACTATGACCAGCCCAAGGTCATCCAGCTGGAGTGTAGGAGTGCAGATACACATCTGGTTCACTGGATAAGCCTCTGTCACTCAGGTGGAGCAGTGGGGAATCAACCCGGTTCTCCAGATTAGAATCCACCTGCTCTTAACCACTACACCACACTGACTCTCAGAGAAGTATATTTAATATTAAAAAGGTAAAGGTAGTCCTGTGTGCAAGCACTGGATCATTACTGACCCATGAGGTGATGTCATATCATGACATTTACTAGACAGGCTATGTTTCCACGGTGGCTTGCCATTGCCTTTCTCAAGTCAGCTACATTTTGCCCCCACCAGGCTGGGTACTCATTTTATGGACCTTGGGAAAAATGGAAACCTTGACCAAGCTACCTGTAACCAACTTCCATTGAGACTGAACTCAAATCGTGAGCAAAGCTTGGACTGCAGAACTGCCACCGACCACTTTGTGACATGAAAGGTACCATTAAATCAGCACCTTCTCAAAATTATATTCATCATACGAGGCAGAAACCCCTAAGCCTTCTTAAGACTTAGGGAACTTTAAAGATAGTGAAATCCACTACAAAACAGATAATACTGAGAACTCTTTCATACATATTTTTAAAAGTTTTCAATTAAATTAAACATTCAGAGGGGGATAAGATTTATTTTATTTACTGTATTTATGCTCTACCTTTCTTGTAGATAAAAAAATTAAAACAATTGATTATAGATAACAGTGGGAAATATATCAAAACATACCATAATCAATGCAGAAACCAGGTAAGAAATATTTGAACTCAATGCAGATAATACATAAAGCAAGCAATGCACTAAACGGTAACCTTACCAAACACATTCAGCCACCAGTGTCATAAACTATAACCCAGTTTCCTATATGAAAACACCTGCCTGCCTATTTTCATTTATTACAACCCTATTTCCTTCATCAAAATTGACTACAGCAATCAAAACAGCTGCAGCAGCATCTTGATGACATCCAACGCTGAAACCATAAATGGTCTCTCCAAGGGTTTTTAAAAGATTAAACACAATAAAAGTTAGAATTGATCTTCGTGGAAGGCCAAAGGATAGGACCCACACTGATGACAGCCAATCTCCCACAGAAACCTCTTGGTTCAATCCATAACTAATTATTTAGATCAGTGCTTCCCAACCCTTTTATGTATAAGGACTCCTTTTAACATAAAAAAACCCTTTGTGGATCCCCTACTTAAAAGCAGCTGAACTACTGGTATCCAATTACCGATAATAATACATAGTGACAAAAGGATCAATGTAACAATGCTCACTGTGCAGTTTGCGCACACAGATTCACAACCCCTTGCAATAACACTACAGCCCCAGGTTGGGAACTATTGGTTTAAACCAGGGGTAGGGAACCTGCGGCTCTCCAGATGTTCAGGAACTACAATTCCCATCAGCCCCTACCAGCATGGCCAATTGGCCATGCTGACAGAGGCTGATGGGAATTGTAGTTCCTGAACATCTGGAGAGCCGCAGGTTCCCTACCCCTGGTTTAAACTATTCCAGGGGACATCTCTTGATACCTACTGCTATCTCAAATGTCTCAATAGGGTGGAAAGATCCACCATACCAAAGGCTGTTAATTAAGCCAATAATAAAAAGCCACCCACAGTCCTCATCTACAATAAAACGGAGATAATAATAAATGAGCTTTCAGCTGATACTGCAATTGGCAAAGATTTCCACCCCATCTCAGGGAGGCAGGAAAAAGAATTCTGTCACTTCCTGTCAAGGCTCAGGCTCCATTTTAGCCAGTATTCTCCTGACCGAGCAGTAGAAATAACAGTAAAGAATGCAAAAAAATATAACCACAGAACATTAGAAGTCAACATTAACTGTAACAAGAACAGTGGGGGGAAAACAGTAACAATTACATACAGCCCTTAGAAGGAAGGATTTCCTTTAGAGAAGAATTTCTTGGACCCATACAAGACACTAACGATGCACAGGGAGGGCCAAGATGTCCTCCTGCCTACCAAGAGAAGGTCCCTTCACAGTGAGTATCCAATGGACCATTTTCCTGGAGGTGGAGGACATCTTGGTGGGACCTCCTGAAGCAGTATCCCTAATTAGGATGGGCTCTCATTAAGTGTCTATGATATGATCAAGAACCCATCGTCCAAAGACAATTTCAGCAGCCCCCCAAGATGTCCTCCGCCTCCAAGAGAAGTTGGGTGATCTTAGGCCAATCATAGCTCTCTCAGACCTCTCTCAGTCCCACCTACCTCACAAGGTGTTTGATGTGGGGAAGGAAAGGGAAGGCGATTGTAAGACATTTTGAGACTCCTTTATAGGTAGTGAAAGGCAGGGTATAAAAACCAGCTCTTTTTCTTCTGTGTATCAGAACAAGTGAATTTGAAAAGTTACAAGGAAGATGTGTGTAAAATGTCAGGACATAATGCAATAAATAGGCAGTAGGAAACACTGGAGAACACAATTACACATGAATTGCTGCATCACCTAGAGCTAAATTTGTTTAGTTAATAGGAAATACTGGATGGTCCCAATTATATTATCTGTGATCTCCAGTTTTGTTTCCTTAAGATAAGGTGGGAATTAATTTCCTTAGAATAAGGTGGGGATATGACTCAACTATAAAAACTTTATTGACTTAACTTAATGCAGCTAATTAATGTCACAAAAAAACTAACACTGGCTTTCCTAACTCTCTGAAACTTTGTTTGTTCTCAGGATGCATGAAAAAGTACTAGCTTAATTATACCACTGCCAGCTTCATCTTAAACAGAATCAGCCAAGGCGTATTCAAACTCGAGTTGTCACTTGAATCTTCTTTCCAGAGGCATTCTTGCTTCTTACTCACTATTTAAAAAATGAATTGCTGTGGGTGGAGAAGTCAAGACTTGGTTGTGTAATGGATGAACATGCCTTAAAGCATAATCCTGCAAAGCAACGACCAAAGCATAGCAAAAAGAAAGAAGAGTCTATCATTTTATGTAAGATAGCAATTCCTAGCAGACACAAGCCACATGAACAGTATAATCCCACAAACATTAACACATTTTGGATGAGACTCGCCAATGGCTATGTCAGCTGGCCTGATGTGAAGTTAAAAGATGAGATTGTGTCAAGATGTTATGGGACAGAATAACTGAAAATTACTCCTTCAACAGCTAAAATTAATTAGCAAACATAGTACACAAACTCTTGTATCTTATTCAAAGAAGCACTACTATGCGGCCTACGCAAAAGTTGCATACTACTTCTGAAACGTGTTCAGCCCCTAATTATTAGCACCATCCTACAGTTCTCCACACAATTTCACCTAAATGCCTCAGTTGTATGAGTAGATTCCCAAGAGGAAAATTCCAGGAATGAGCAGAACTGCTTATGAAAAATCTTACATAAGACTGCTAGGTCTGCAAGTGTCACCATGTCAGGCTGGAAATGAACTGGTTTCTGTAATCCTGCACTAGTGAAATTAGTCCTGAAATTATATTACACTGAATATTTTTCACCACTTTTGTAAACAGCTTGGTTGACCGCTTATAACTGTCTCTTTTTCTGCTACCAAAAGCAAATCGACTCTGATAATAACTCAACTGGTAATGTATTCAACAGTTAAAACATTTCAGTTTATCAAAACACCTGTTTTTCTTGAAAGCAATTTCTTTCTTTAAAAAATAAAAGCACTGTGGCATATAGCTTCACAGCAAGAGATAAGCCTTTTAACTATGAGTAAATCATTTTCTTAATTGAAGGAGACCACTACAGTGCAGCAAATACACCCTCATCAGCCATTATTTTTGTAGATGGTTTGACTTCATCCCATCTGGTTTTTCAGTTGAAGCCATATTGAAGAGCCCTTTGCTTTTCAGACTCGTATGCTGATACCCAACCACAGACCTCTTCTTACAGATTTATTTATTTCTCCTACACTAGCCATATAGCCTAAGAACATGTTCATGGTGGCTAAGGTATTGTCACCCCATAGATGAGCACACTGTGACATACGTGACACAAAGCACATAAGAGTGTATAACTCATCTCCAAACTTTCACATACTCTGACGTAATGGAAGGGCAGGGAAAGGTGTACTGTGTAAGCAGAAAGACTACTAAGCTCTGACTCTCCCAAAAGTCCACATCAAAAGCCAGAAGCCCTCCACCAAAGCACAACATACCTACCATAAAGTCTTGCACACAAATTTGCATGCACCACAGGTTGTATGCCTCTCAGAAGCTCTCACAATGAGCCATCCATACTGTGTTGCAAATCTGGAAATATTTACAAAACACATTTTTGACTGAAGAAAGCTATTAAGACGAAATATAGAAAAATTCTGTCAAGTTGTGCACCTTCCTAGCCTTTTGGCCATGATGGTCTTTTCAATCATGGTGAGCTACAGGATCAAAAAATATTTTATATCATGCCATAGAATGGAAAATTATCATATACTAAACTCTGAAAAATGCAAACTTCTCTTGTTTCAGTAGAAGAATTATTATTGCAGCTATCTGAACTAAAGCAGAGCTACCATATTTTGCCCCAACAAACAATAAAGATCCTTTAAAATGTCTGCCTTTCAGTGAGTCAGGAGATTAGTCAGTAACCAGGCACACGGCTGGCAGAAGATTTCCAAGACCTCAGGCAGTACCATGCCCAAGATGATATTTTAACTGGAAATGCCAGTGATTGGCCATTCCTTACCCGCTCCTAAGCAAATCCCACCTCCACCAGCTACTTCCACAGCATGAAGCCCCCCCCCCCCCCGCAACTGGCATAACTACTAAAAGCAGGGGACATTTCATCATCAACTCAGAGTTAAGGATAAAGCAGAATTATGGAAGATAATTCACAAAGTAACATTCTTTTTTCACAGGACAAGCAGTTACTCAGTTACCACCTAAGCACAAGTTTATACTAAGAGGCCTCTAGGCTCTATGTCTTGCTTCTTGGCCCTCCAGGGCAACTGCCTTGGTCACTGTGTGAGATGCTGGACTGGCTGGACCACTGGTCTGATTCAGTAAGGTACTTCTTATGTTGAATTAAAGGATAATTTCAAGTTCATTAGAGACATCTTTCCAAACCCTGTATCTAAAGACACAGGTTACAAACTCTTCAAGAGCCTGCATGGACGGCATTCTCGGGGCAGTTTAAATGATCAATCCACTTAGGAATGGAAGGCAAGCAACTTATTATACCGTCTGATTTGTCAGCTGCGGATAAGATAATCGCATCAACACCAAGGTTAACAGTTGCTAATAGCATTAGTGCAGGGATAGTGAGCAGAAGGAAGCTTCTGCCGATCAAGATCTCGCAAGTAACTATCAAAGGCTGACTGTGGTGACCAAGATGCTTGCAAGGGGCTGCAGCATCAGGGGAACGGGGCTGCAAGGGGCCCGACTACAGGATCCATTCCGAGAACGAATAAAGAGGCAGAAGATGTCTGGCTGATTCCGCACAGCATGTTTATAACGAGTTGCAATCGTTATACATGAACTCGTTTTCCAAGGGAGCTCGTTATAAATATGCTGTGCGGAATGAGCTCGTTATAAATATGCTGTGCGGAATGAGCCTATGAGCTGTAAAGCCCAAGCCTCTTATGGGAAAATAAGGGGGTAGGTGGGTTTCATTTCACCGACCCTCGGCGTCTGGCTGGCGGGTGCGGTTCGGCAGAGAAAATCCAGACTCTTAGGAGATGAATGGGCAAAAGAAGCTCCTTCACAGGTAGGGTCGAAAAAAGGGAGGCACCGTCGCCTGAGTCGCCACCCGGGAATCTGGCAGCTCGGCTCCTACGGACAGGGCAGGCCCTTTTCCGCGCTACCCAGCCGGGTAGAGCAGCCCATAGGCCTCGGGCCAGGGGATGGCCTGACTCCAGGGCTGACCAAAGCCCCCGCCCGCCCGCGCCCGTGCCCGTCAGTCCGTCCCCAGGCAGCTACCTTGGAAGGGCCCCTCCCAGCTCCGGCCAGACCCTCGCACGGAAGGTTCATTCCGGCACACACCGGCTGGGGAGGGGGGCCCCCAGTCCTGGCTTACCTCCGGCCCCTGCCCTGTCAGCGGACTCGGCTACTCGCCCGCTACTCTCTCCACACGCCCCGGTGGCAGCAACGGCTCCTCCTCAGATGCTCGCGGCAGCGCGAGGCAGCCAAGCCCCGCCCCCTCCAGCGCGAGCCCCGCCGGGCAACACCCTCCGCGCGCCCCACATACACACGCGCGCGCGCGCGCGCACCCACCTTCCTTTCAAACGGCGGCCATCGATCGAGGGATCAATTCGCTCGTACTACATACCGACATGCTAAGCAGTCTCGCCTCGCGCAGACACTCCCCGCTGCGTAGCGCTGTATGCCCGGCCCCTCTCCAACCCTCCCGAGCCAATCGCGTCGCATCGGCGGCGGTTTCCCACTTGGCCAATGAGAACTCGCATTCTCTGCTTCCTCCCGCCTTCTCCGAGAACTCCCCCTCTTACGTAGATGTCTCGGGCTCCCTCCGTTGTTTGCGTGGGCGCGCTACGTAGACCTCTCCCCTAAGAAGGTGGGGGGGCTCAGCGGAAGCGCGTTCAGAGGTGGTAGGAGGTTTGCCTTGTTCGCTTGCCGTAGTTGTGAGAGGCTGGGAAATTCGAACGCGCGCAGGTAAGCGTTTAAGAGGACAATCTTTAAATTGGAGCACGAGCTGGTTTGAAATATAACTGTCGTGCGCGCGGCTGGGGGATGAGCTGGGTGATAACAGCCTCGGTTCCACCCAACTATCATCGGTACTGGGCTGTCCCCAGTAGTACGTGGAGGGAAACTGGCAGGGCTTTTCTGCAGAGAGCAAGCCATGGTCGGCTGTTACGGCAGAATTAAACCAACGTCTATTGACATCTCAAAGACTAGTCCGATCTCAGAGGCTAAGCAGGATGAGTCTTCATTAGGACTTGGATGGGAGGCCACCATGAACATCTGGGGTCGCTACACAGAGACTGTCAGTAGTTCACGAAACTACCTGGAAAAAATTGTTAGGGACTGAAAACTAGTGTGTGTAGCTTACTGAAGCCAGGATTCTACTGTGGACTTTTTCATCACTTAATGTGTCATGTTACACTTTGCTTCAGTTCTGTTTTTAGACTTCTGGTTCTACAACCCTGATCCTATCATGTTGTTTATTGAATGTCCAATCCTGTCAACTGTATTGACTCACTCTGTAAGTCACCTTGAGTCCAAGCGAGCAAGGCGGACTATAAATAATGGAAATAAATAAATGGCAAACCATCTCTGAATGACCCTTGCCTTGAAAACCGCAGCGGGTGGCCATAAGTTGGCTGTGACTTGATGGCACTTTCCTCCACCACAGCCATGTAATTCAGACTGTGAAGCTGGAGCAGCGACTCTTTCTTTTGGCTAGACTTCATAAAGTGTACAATGGTGGAGTGACACATGCAAGAGGCAACAGGGAAAAAACCCTCCAGACTCATGTTCATTTAACACATGGGGAAGCCATTTTTGTATGGTATGGCAAAATAAAACTGCAATATGCTCTGCGTGGGACTGCCCGTGAGCAGTGTTCAGAAACATCAGTTGATGCAAAATGTCACAGTAAAGGTGTTGACTGGAGTGCATTTTAGGAACCAGATCACTCCAATCTACTGACTCCCAGACTTTGGGGTACAATCCAAGGTGGTAGTGCAGACCTTTAAAATCCATCCCCATATGTTTGGGACTAACAGACAAAGGACTGCCAGTTCCTTATGTACCTACCTGGCCAATACAATCATCTTTCAGCCAGGGGAATTTCTTACCTCGATCGATTTGAGAGAGGTGTACCTCCATGTTCCTTTCTTTCTTGGGCACAGGAAATCTCTTTGGTTCTGCATGAATGGCATTAATTTTCATTCAAGGCCCTTCCCTTCATGCTGCCCTCAGCTCCAAGAGTTTTCTCAAATCTCCTTGTGAACATCAAGGTAAAGTTGAGACAGGACAACATTCACCCTCACCCCTATCTAGACGATCTATTAATCTGGTCCTCTTCTCACAGGCAGCCGGAGATTGACTCTCAAAAGTTACTTATCTGTCTTCAGGAGAACAGATTTTTGGTGAATCTAAAAAAAAGCTCCCTCATTCTAACCCAGAATCTGGAGTATCTGGGTGTGATCATCGACACCTCATATACACGTTCTTTGTACCTCCATAGAATGTCAAAAAGGGAGTGCATTTTAGGTGGTCTGTCACCACCATAAGCAGCAAAACTGTGAATCTCATGACTCTGTCATCATTGCTGTGTCTCCTAACCTCCACCATCGACCCCATGCAGTGAAGCAGATTTCACATCAGAGGGCACATCCTGTTCAGGTCACATCAGGATAATATTCTCAGGAAGCAAACTGTTCCTGTTCAAGTCCTACACTAAGTGAAGCAGAGTCGGGTGGTGGACCAAGTCATCCAGTTTCCTCCAGGACAAGTGTTACTTGATACTGACATCCACGGATGCCAGCCTTTATGGCGGCGGGGGTGGGGGCTACACTCAAGGACATTCCAGCCCAGGGTCAGTTGTCGAGAGCAGATCCAGCATACCAACCCAAGGTTGACACCAGGTTTCATCACCTGCAAGAAATTTGCTTGCCTTCATTTTGCCCAAACCTGAAGCATGTGTTTTAAATGTGCTACTGTGCTATTGTGTTTTAAAATGTTAATGTTTTATATATTTTATCATTGTATATTGTGTACTGCCCTTTTGGCCATATTGTTCACTGCTCAGAGCCCTTCAGTGGTTGGGCGGTATTTGAAAATTAATAAATAGTAATAATGCCAGAGAAATTTTGTGGCACTCTTTGGATGTGAGACGAGCTCTTGGGCAAAGCAATATTTAGTAGTACAATCAGCAGATACCTTAAATCATGCATATCGAGGTGTACCATTCCCAGAAGATCAAGCCACCTCCAGGCATTACAGCCCATTTGGTCAGGAAGGCTGCAGCCTTCTCAAGGAACACATCTGTGGAAGAGGTATGCAAAGCTGCCCCATGATCCACAATATCCACCTTCATGAGACATTATAAATTTAACATCCATAGCTCAGCTGACGCAGCTTTCTGGTGAAGGGTTTTGCAACATATGGAATCCTTCCAAGATGATGACCCACCCATGGATTGTGGTGGGAGGTCCCACAATATGTCCTAGAGCCCAGAGGGAGAATGACCTTTGTTTTACCTATGAAAGGCCCTTCTCCTCTGAATGATGAGGTCAGACACACCAACAGCACCTCACTGGCCTTCATCTATCCCATTACCTTCTCCAGGCACCTATTAAGGACTTCTACAGAAGTATCTTAAGTAGAAAAGAGGCACTTGGAGGCATGAGCAGACAAAGTGTTGTAAATCTTAGCATTCAGGTACTCGTGTTGAAGTTAAAATGCAAGATTTTTTTTAGTCTTTACAACTACTTGTTTTGGTTGCAACAGACTGGAACTTGAAATTATAATTTTTTTTCTGGAGTGAGCATGACTATACATCACTTCTCTTGGAGGCGTAGCCCATCTTGGTGGGTGGTTTCCACCCCCATTCAGGGAGGCAGGAAGAAGAATTCCGTCACTTGCTGTCCAGGTTTGGAACTCGTTTTATCCAGTACCTTTCCTGCCTCGACAGGGAGTGCATGGAATTCTCGGTCCTCCATACCTGAATTCTTCCTTTAGCTCTTTTTTGGGCTTCTCCATCCTCCTGTCAGTATCTTCTTCTATTCTTCTCTCTGTGTTGAGGTCTCTTAACTGTAAGTAGTGGGGATAGGGGAACCAGCTCGCAATTTCTTAGGCTTCCCCCCCCTCCGCTTAACCGCATTCCCCCCCAAAACAGGCCCCAAAATGGCTGCCCAACGTTTCTCCCCACCAAGGGGAACCTTCCACCGCTCTGCGGCCGAAGCCACTAGGGCTTCCAGCAAAGGCATCACCCCCCCTCCGGCCATACTCCCCTCTCAGGGAGCCTCCCAACAGGCAGCCGGACGGCCCAACATCGGCGCGGCAAGCGCCCAAACGGAACGCGCAAGCGCCCAAAAGAAGCCGCTCACAAAGCGCGCCAGCCCCGCCTCCGCAACAACGCAAGACAGCGCGAGGGCTCCGACGGATGAGCCGCGCCCCAAGCGCCAGCTCGCTGCCCCGGCCGTCTCCTTCTCCCCTCCACGCAAACAGTTTGCCCAGCCCTCCGCCCCATCAGCAACCTCCGGAGCTCGGTTTACAGCGGCCGTAGGAAGCACGGGAGACGGCCCGTGCCCGCGCGCAGAGGGAGACCGAACGCCTCTCCCCTCTCCGAACGCAGAGCACAGCCAGGAGATCGATGAGATCAGGCAAGGCTCCGATTACGCTGGGCTAAACGCTGTGGAACTAGAGGGAGGGGAGGAAATGGTGAACGCTGAGTCCCCATTTAACTGGCAGTCCCTCTCCCCCGCTGATTTCGCCAACTTTCTCAACAAAGCCATAGAAGACAAGCTTCAGCAATTCCATGGGCAGCCAGAACAACTACCTGGGGCAACTCAAGCTGTTCCGCATGGGTCTAGGGGTTACCCTAGCTCCCCATCGCTGGGTCCAGGACCTTCCTACCAGAGACACACTAGGGGTTACCCTAGGTCTCCATCACAGGACCCCCCCTCCCCATGGGCAAACTAGGGGCTACCCTAGAATCCCTCCACAAGACCCTCTCCACTTTCCTGGAGATGAGAAACATAGTGCAGAGGAAGAGGAACAGGATATAATCCACTTTTCAGACTCTGAAGAGTTACCTCCCGTTCCAGACAAGTCCCACAAATGTTTTAAGGACGAAGAACTGGCCTTCCTCATTGCTAAAACTACCACTGCCCTAGAACTGCAGGATGCAGAGGATGCCCAAAATCCAGGCACCAATCCTTCTCTGCCTCCCATCAAGGGCGTTCCCCAAGGAAGCAAACACTACTTTCCTCCAGACGAAGAACAACAACTGGTCTTCCCCATTCCCGAGTTCTTCATCAAGAAAATTAAAAAAGAATGGGAGAATCCTGCAGCCAACAAACACAGCCTTTCTTCTGTCAAGAAAAGGTACCTCGTGCTTGAATATGTGGATTCCATCCTACAAGTACCACCTGTAGAGGCGCCCATAGTGGCCACCCAGTTGACGGGCCTACTCGTCAAGGAAGGAGAGGGTAATATCAAGGATCCCCTAGACAAAAGATCGGATGCCATGCCCAGACGATCCCACGAAGCCATCGGCAGCTCCATCAAAGCCTTAGCCCCAGCATCCACCGTGGCACGGGCATTATTGGTGTGGGCCAACCGGGCCCTGGAACTCCTCCCACCTGAACAAGTCGCCGTCAGGGAGGGCTTGGACCGCATCAAAACAGGCGCGGCCTTTATAGCTGATGCCACCTTGGATGCCATAATCTTGTCCTCACGTGCCATGGCCTCCTCCTTGGTCACTCGCCATAACGCATGGGTTAGATCTTGGCAAGCCAATATCCACTCCAAAACCCTCCTAACAAGCTACTCCTTCCAAGGACAGGCACTCTTTGGAGAGGACCTACAACCCATCCTGGTCGAGACCAAAGATAAAAAGAAGGCCCTCCCAAAATTCCTTCGTTCAGATGGGAACCGGAACTGGTCCAGAGCAGCTCCCTCATCATCTTCCTTTCGCTCGCACAGAGTACTACCTAGAACCACAAGGGACGGCAAAAACCCCTCCTGGTTCCCCAGAGATGCCAGAAACAACTCCTGGTCCAACAGGGGATCTGGTTCCTTTCGTAGAAAGGGAAACTTCAGACCAAGATTCGATAAAAACAACAGACAAGAGGGAACTACCAAATCCTGACTCCCCCCCCCCCAGTTGGGGGACGTCTCCTTCTCTTCCAACAAGCATGGGAACACGAACACACCGATGCCTGGACCAAGGAGACAATATCCCAGTGTGGCGTTCCCCCTGCCCCTCCCGTGGCCCGGGCTCACAAACCGTCCCTCCTTCCCTAACCGAGGTGATGTGCCCCTCGTCGGTGGCCCCGGTCTTTGGGGTCCGCACTGTCAGCTGCCGAAACCAGGGTGGCCGCCAAGGGAGGAGGTAGAAGGATCCTCCTCCCGCCCGCCTGAGGCTTGACTACCCAAGACTGGGGGCGACAGCCCCTTGGGTGCAGAGCCAACCAACCCCTTGAGCAGCCTCCCTTTCCTCCTCCACTCCCTTTCGCTCCTCTGTGCCTCCTCCGCTCTCACTCCCTCTGCGCGCACCACCTTCTCTGTTCTCTCGACTCCTTCCCTCCTCTGCTTCCCTACTCTCCCTCTCTCTCCCTTTCAGTCCTTGTCCCACGCCTGTCCTTTCCGCTCTCGGCCCCCGCAACGCCCTCCCTCGACCCGTTGCGACCAGCCGCGCCCGCCCGTCTTCCTGACCCTTAAATAGTCCACCCCCTTCATTGGGGCTGTTCCCGGCCTCGTTCTTGGCCCGGCTGCCGGCCGTCGGCCGCCTCCCCAGCCGCAGCTGCGTTGCGTTCCCGCCTGCCGCCGCCGGCTCGACGAGCCGCAGCTGCAGCGTCCCGGGCTGAACGTCTCTCGACTGGCTCCGCCTCCTCAAGCCCGGCGCTTCCCTCGGCGAGCCTGTCGGCTGCTGGGTCCCTTAGCCGGCGACCTCTCGCCCGGCCCCGCCTCCTGGCTGGGGCGAGAGTCCATGGAGTGAGCCACAAGCGGCGGTCATCGGCGACCCCCGGACACCCAGGGATATGCAATAGAATTTCTCTCCTCCCCCCCCTCAGTTCATCCCTTCCCCCCTCAGCAATCAAAAGGAAAAAGCATCCAGAACCTTGAGGGCTATAGAACATCTTTTGTCCATCAGGGCCATAGAACCGGTCCCCAGAGAAGACACCTACTCAGGTCACTACTCTCATTTCTTTACGGTCCCCAAAAAGAACGGGGACTGGAGGGCGATACTCAACCTCAGAACAGTCAACAAGTTTCTAAAATTACGCAGATTCAAAATGGAATCTCTCCGGACCATCTTGGAAGCCATAAGACTGGGAGACTTCATGACTTCCCTAGATCTAGCAGAGGCATACCTTCACATTCCGATCAGGCCCTCACACAGGAAATTCTTAAGGTTTGCCGTAGAAAACAACCATTATCAATTCAGAGCTCTCCCGTTTGGCCTCGCCTCGGCCCCCCCGCGTTTTCTCGAAGACTCTCCTGGCACCTGTAACCCTTCTTCGTCATCGGGGGATACACATACACCCCTATCTCGACGATCTCTTAATTCGATCCAGAACCAAGATCAAGGCCGTACAGGATCTGGAGTTGGTCATCAACACCCTACAACTCCATGGATTCCTTATCAACAGGGAAAAGAGCACCCTGTCCCCCACTCAACGGATCATTCACCTTGGAGCCATCATCGACTCCAGCAACAACGCCCTCTTCCTCCCAGAGGAAAAGATTTGCAGGATACAGAAGATGGTCGGCTCCATCATGCACCCCAAATCTGCATCCCTCCTGTTCCTAACAAAACTCCTGGGAATCCTCATTTCAGCCATAGATCTGGTCCAATGGGGAAGATTTCATGCTCGTCCCCTACAACTGCTCCTCCGACCATTCCAACAGGATATTATCCTAAAGAGGGATCGGCCCATCCTACTCCCCCATCCCTTCAAGAAACAGATGCAATGGTGGCTCCATCGCCAGAACCTGATTCAAGGCAAACACTTCCTGTTTCCAGACCAGATACAAATCTTCACAGATGCCAGCCTCCAGGGCTGGGGGGCCAGCCTCGATCAGCATTATACACAGGGGAAGTGGGACATCCAATCGTCCAAGTTACCTCTATGACAATGTATGCTTGGAGGTAGAAGAGGATCTATCCTCTTGGCCCTCCAATCCACTTCTAGGACTCTACGCTCTCCACCGTCGACACATCCTGGTAAGCACAGACAACATCGCGGCCAAGTCGTATCTCAACAATCAGGGCAGTTCAAGATCGTCACGCCTACTCAAGGAAGCCTCCAAGATAATGTCATGGGCAGAAACCAACCTCTTGAGTATCAAGGCGGAACACATCAAAGGTTCCCTGAACCTGAACGCAGACTGGCTAAGCCGCCAAACAATCTCCCCAGCAGAATGGTCCCTGAACAGGGAAACCTTCTTGAACATCACCCGCAGATTCGGCAGACCAAGCATCGATTTGTTCGCCACGGCCCAGAACGCGCAAGTGCCAAACTTCATGTCCAGATTTTACCACCGCAAGGCGATGGCGGTGGATGCCTTGTCGAGCCAATGGCCCCCTGTCCTACTATATGCCTTCCCGCCATTTCCCATCATACCGAAGCTGCTCAGGAAGATCATATCAGAGAAGGCACAAGTGATCCTAGTAGCACCTGCATGGCCAAGGAGACCTTGGTTTTCCACAATCCAGGAACTGTCAACTGCTCCCCCAGTTTGGATTCCGGTCTTCCCAGAACTCCTGCATCAGGGTCCTCTTTTTCACCCCAACCCAGACTGGTTAAAACTGACCGTCTGGTTGTTGAACGGCAGAAACTGACCCACAAGGGTTACTCCAGGGAAGTGACCAACACACTCCTGGCCTCCAGAAGACCAACCACCGTGCTGATCTACAACTATACTTGGAAACACTTCACCACCTGGGCTAAGGCCCAGGTCATAGACCCGGAATTCCCGACGTTATCTTCCGTCTTAGACTTCCTACAAGAGGGCTTCCAGGCTGGTCTCAGAAGCAACACTCTGAGAAGACAGGTCGCCGCCTTGTCTACAGTTTGGCATTCCTTTCAAGGTTTTCCGGCCACGCAACATCCTGACGTAATTCGCTTCCTAAAAGGGGTCCAGCAATCTCAACCCCCCACTTGCCATTGATTTCCATCCTGGAGATTACATACGGTCCTCTCAGCCCTCACAAAAACTCCCTTTGAGCCTATCCAGACTATATCCCTTAAATGGCTCAGAATGAAGGCTCTATTCCTAACAGCCATTACGTCAGCAAGGAGAGTCTCAGAAATCCGCGCTCTCTCCATCAATCCCAATCTCTGCACCTTCCACGACGACAAGGTCGTCCTTCGTATGGATCCCACCTTTCGACCCAAGGCGGCCTCTAACTTCCACCTACAACAGGACATTGTACTCCCTACATTCTGTCCTCGCCCTTCTCATCCAAAGGAAAAGTCCTGGCACACCTTGGATGCCAGAAGGGCGCTCAAAGCATTCCTCATTAGGACTGAATCAATTAGGAAGACACAAACTCTGTTTATCAATATCTCAAATCCAAAACTGGGCCACGCCATGTCCACAGCCTCCATCAGTGCCAATTTGAAGTCGTGTATTGTGGAATCCTACAAAGCATTAGACATTCCAGTCCCCGTAGGGATAACAGCACATTCCACTAGATCAGCGGCTTCCAATGCAGCATTTAGGCACAATGCCTCAGTCGAACAGATATGCCGGGCAGCTATCTGGTCAACCCCCTCTACCTTTGTGAAGCACTACAAGCTTCAATCTTCGCGGTCACCCGACACCTTATTTGGGCGTAGGGTACTGGAGCATATCATAGATTCCTAACGACAGCCCACCCTGATAAGGGACACTGCTTTGGGAGGTCCCACCAAGATGGGCTACGCCTCCAAGAGAACGGTCCATTGGTTCACTTACCGTGAAGAGGCCTTCTCTTGTAGGCGTAGACCATCTTGGCCCTCCCGGTGCGTCGTTAACAGTAAAATTGAGCTCCAATGCAGACCTAAATACTATATAGCAACCTTACCAGGTTCCTCAGTTCACCTTTTGTTTATCTAGGGCTCTTCTTCCAGGCCCAAACTAGGTTGGTTATAGCTAAGGCTAGAGTTAATGTTGTTCGTAATGTTAGGCGTTATCTCTCTTGTGAGACTTTTGTTCTTTCCTACTGTTACTTCAACTGCTCGGCTAATCGGATACTGGATAAAACGAGTTCCAAACTTGGACAGGAAGTGACGGAATTCTTCTTCCTGCCTCCCTGAATGGGGGTGGAAACCACCCACCAAGATGGTCTACGCCTACAAGAGAAGGCCTCTTCACGGTAAGTGAACCAATGGACCGTTCTCTATGTTCTATACTGCTTTAGTATAACCAAGATATATAATTAGGAACATAGCTGTGAGAGGATAAACCTGCCCTTCATCACAGACTCTGGGCATACCATAGGCATGGTATAGGATAAGAATAGGGACTATGTTTAGCCTGCATTACCATCATGTCCCCAAGTGTATCCCCTTGCTTTCTCCATATAAGTAAGCAGTTTATATATAGTATTTAATATTTAAATAGAGGAAAGCAAAACACTGTGCTTAAGGACCTTATTGTAGTGATAGCAGTGATAGTGATTGTCTGGCATATCAGACACTTGGTGGCCTTCCCTACTGACAAAAGACCAAGAGATTCATTCTGTTTTAAATATTATATGGATAACAGCTTCCTTTTGCTTCAGTATAGTGATGCTCTGGTTTCTTTCACTCTTTAGGAATGTCTGGAACAGATCTGACAAGAGACAGAAGTAGCAGCATCAGTACCAGCCCCAGTATGACTTTTGGACAGGTCTGTGTATCTTCACTTCCAACTGTGTGTGGGAATGTCTGCTCTTTTCTGAGAGATCTTCTGGGGCAGTGCTTTTACACCATAGTTACTAAAAAGGGTTCTATTCATCTTCCTCTTTCTGTTTCCTTACAATTAGTGTCTGCTCCTGCCTTCCTTCAGCAACAAAAGCTTGAACTCTTGAGAGTCGTTCAGAATTACTGGCAAAAAGTCTTGCTCATCTTGTTTCTTGCTCGTCTTTGTTCAAATGTTTGAATTTTTGCGTATCAGTGGACTTAAGTGAATTGATTATGTAAAATGAAAGAGGAGACAGTAGCCTTGCTCAAATGAATATGCATATCCTTGGTGCTAGTGAAACTAAGGCTCATTCCGCACATGCAGAATAATGCACTTTCAAACTGCTTTCAGTGCTCTTTGTAGCTGTGCAGAATATCAAAATCCACTTGCAAACAGTTGTGAAAGTGGTTTGAAAACGCATTATTTTGCGAGTGCGGAAGGGGCCTAAGACTGCTTCCTTCCTTAGCTTCATAATTGGAAACAGAGCTTTGTCAAACCAATAGGGCAGTTCTGGGGTGCTGAGGCAAAACTGCTGATGAAGCAGTGTGACCCCAGTGACAGCGTAGATGTCCTTATGCTGGCCGAGGCAGTTGTGTTGGTGCTGAGGTGCTGCGTGGCAGTGTGACGCCTGCATGCCAACACAGCTGTGGTGCCCGTACTCCTCGGGTGCAGGAGCTGGCACCAAAGAGTTTTCTGTGCCCTTTTTGCTTGAGACACTCCCCACCCCCCACCCCGTTTGCTGGCACAGACTTATGCTAGCAAAAAGGTAGGCACAGCCATTTTGCTGCATAGGGGGATTTCACACTGGTTAGGGAGTGTTGCTTTTGCTGGCCACAGTGCAGCTAGTCTTGAAGGAGGCAGTGTGGCAGTGCCATCCCCAGGCATGCTGCAGCTAACATCCCCGCCCCCCCCGATTGCACTGTAACTGTATACCCTTAAGGGATGTTGTAAGGTAAAATGCTTTTCTTTTGACATAGATTAATCCAGCAGACAAATGTACTTAGTGTAGAAAATATATTCACAGTTTTTTTCTATTTATACTTCCTCTGGAGCTATTCTTGCCTCTTTTTCTTTTTCTTTTTTTTGGAATAAAGTATGTCAGGAAATGGCTTGTCTACACTTTTCTCATCCCTCCTTAAGATAGGCTCACAGAGCCCCCTGGGAAAATAAATCTCCTTCTGTAAGCTGCTACAAATCTTCCCAGTTTGGTTTTTGCATCTGATGGATGCTGACAGCAACAGCCTCTTGTACAATTATGCAAAACAAAATTTTGAAAGGATTCTGACATTGTACAAGCATGAAATATGCTCTTTTTTAGAGGTTATATTTCTAGATAGTAGGCCAATTTACACATTAAAATATTATTTAGAAGAAACTCAAAAAAATAGGTTAGAATCCTTTTGTAAGGATTGCTTTTCACCATTTTAGATATTTTCTGATTTGTTGCCTTTTGTCTACTTGTGCCACTTCCAACCATGGTCATTGCTGGACTGGTAAAAGAAACATGTGCAGTAGTGATTTGTCCCCAGCTCCACAGGGTATGCCTTTCTTTTCCCTTTGTATGATAGAGACATTTAACAACAAACAACCACAACAGAATCATCATGAATCCAACAGTGCTAATCAGTTCATGTCACTCACCTAACTACTTGCTTTTCTCTTGGACCCTACTGACAGTCCCACCTATGGCAAGAGTTGCAGCCTTACTACATGAACACTTCTTCTTTAATAAATAAAATAATATACTGAAATGTTAGTATCGATATCAGCATGAGTTAATGTAAAATCACCTTCAGCCCATGTTCCATCACCACCTCTAAATGTATCATTTTATAGACACATTAAAGGAGGATAGTTCCATTAACGATTGCTAACCATGACGACAAAAAGGAATCTTTATATCTAGAGGTACTAATCTCTGGATACTAGAGCTAGGATCAACAGGAGACATTGCCCTGAGTGCCATTTGGTTGGCCACTGTGTGAAAACAGGATACTGGATTAGATGGATCATTGGTCTGATCCACCAGGGCATCTGTTATGTAATAAAAGAGGACTTTGGGGCCAGACAGAGAGGGATTTTTAGTGGCTGTCCCTTAATGAGATGAAGCATCTGTTAAAAGCAGTGGAAGACTTCTTTCTCACTAATTCAGTGGGTGGTTGCTGCAGAGTTTGTTCTCCCTCTCCTGGTGTGTCTAGCTTCTTTCAACAGCAGAAAAGTTGTATAGTATTTACCACAGACCCCTGCTTTTCAGCATGATGCATTCCTCTACAAGGAGAAGAACACAATGTTGGCACAAGTTCTGTCTGAACCACTGACACTACCAAATGAATGCATTGTTTTATCAATGACTTTGGATTATTCAAAGTATGCCACAAGTCTACTGCAGAGCCCTTCGGGGATGGGGCGGTATAAAAATTCAATAAATAAATAAATAAATAAATTACATTTTCCCCATATATTTTGTCACTGGAACAATTTGCAGTGTTATCATACGGGAGGTGGCGATCTTGCGAGGTTTGCTTAAGCCCTTCCCTTCTTGGTTATATAATTGTGAATAAGATTGGATCAAAAGTTTGCAATGAGAGGCAAAATGTCTGATGGCACAAAATCTTGGAATGGGGAGACGGCCAGGACAAAGAAAAATGTGTGCTGTATTCAGATCTGCCCATTTTAACACTTTTTTCCTTTTTGAAGTGTCAGTACACAGCAGCTGAGTACCAGGCGATCCAGGCAGCCCTGCGGCAGAGATTAGGCCCAGAATACATCAGCAGCCGACAAGCTGGTGGCGGACAGAAGGTATAAACGGGCATAGATTTCTTTTCTCTGATGGCAGGTGAATGATTTTCACTGTGGACATTCTACTGTGAATAGTTGTCGAATTTCTTTGGATCCTTTGGGAAGAATGTTTTCTCTGACCTTACTTAGGAGCTACGTAATTTAAAGCAGAGAAATTCACAGTTGACATCTCCAAGACCAAATCCAGACCCCTTGAAGGTTGATGTCAGACCCCCAGTTCAAAGCCAAGAAGACTTATCTGGGGAAGGATAGGCAGTTGTGGTTCTGACACTTGCTGGCCACCAACTTTGGAGATATGGGAACCTGTAGGCCATTACCTTCCATCAATTCTTCTGCATACGATGGACTTTTAAAAAAACACAGGCATAGTAGAGGAATTTTTTTTGAGATATATAATCTGCATACTCTCATGCCAATAACATCGCATGTGTAATGATCAGACACATACCGACTCCCCACACACACTTGATGCTCCATACTACCTCTTCTATGTGGTACTACCTCAGTACTACCTCTTCTACATTCCCTTCCCAAAAAATCATTAGAAGTTTGTTGTATGATATTTTCTCAATTTGAGAGATGTATATTGAATTGATTTTGTTACCCAATTCATACTAAAAATGAAAATACTTGGTAACTATTGGGCTCTGATATGTGTGTCCTATATTCCATTTTTCTCATTTTATGATGAGCCTAACTTTTGGGTTGCAAAGTTATATGTAGAAGCTGAGATTCTTGATGGAAATAGTAAGATATATTAGAACTAGATTTTGGAAATCCATTGCATTTGGACCACTATACAAAGTAATAGTTCATATCTTTCTGCTCTCAGGTTTGCTACATTGAAGGACATAGAGTTATCAGTCTGGCCAACGAGATGTTTGGATACAATGGCTGGGCTCATTCAGTCACTCAGCAGAACGTTGGTGAGCACCTGATCAAAACTTGTGTCATAACAACCTCATGCTGAATGTTCTTGAAGAAGGGATAAAATATTGTCATGCTAATGAAATGCAATGCGAAACGCTACATTTGTGAATTTTGGATTCCTGAGATGTGGGCTGACTAAAGCCTTTACAAATGGCCTTTTGAAGCACCAACCCCCGCTCCCTCATGACAGTTGACTGTGTCAGTTGGCTACGAAGGCACTGCATTAGGATGACCTTGCTAGATGCCAATGAAAGGAGGCTGTATTTGCATTCCTGATAACACTAGCTCATCCGTGTGGTAATTTTGTCATCTCCAAAACTGCAATGACTGAAGAACAATCCATCTGCTGAATACTAGTGTAGTGAGTCACCTTCTGTTTATGCATACTTGATCCTTCCAAAGACCCAGCCTTTATTGCTGACTTTGCCTTTTGATTCCTGTCGTTTGATTTCCTTCCTTTTCAGAACTGTTCCCATCAGCAGCTGCTGCAACTATAGACATTATGTATAAAAGTTGATATCTGAGTTTGCGTATTTTGTTCTTCTCTTTCTCTTTTTCCCTTTGTTTAACGTGTATTAGAATTTCAGCTAATATTGAAACTTGTCACCAATCTTGGGCACTTGAGTGAGACCTGCTATGGGTATTAATTGAATTTTCTGTTGTCAGAAGTGTGGTCCACCACCATACAAGCTTCAGAAACATGCTCCAATTCCTGGTCTGCATGGCCTTGGTGACATTTTGCAGACCCTCACCTCAAAATGTATAGTTTAGAAACCAAATAAGGGCTTGTGAGCGGGCCTAGAATTTTCCTAGAGCATTTATTGTGCATGATATTCCAACGCTTTTCTCTTTGAACAGACCACAGATTCTTCTACACTTTCACCAAAGTTCTTTTCAGGGCTCGCTGCCACCATTGTAACTTTATATCAATGTTTTCTACTCAAATGCTATACATTATACATTGCATATTGTGCTTGACCTTGCAAAATTTTTAATATTATCGCCGAACAAAAAAATTTCTCTTCATTAAACTGTGTACAGAAATTAGGCTAATTTTGAAAATCAACTAGTACAGGAACGGTGCAGAGGTGTCAGATGTGCGCCAGTTTGAGCCCACAGGACTGCACTGTAAATTTCCTTTTCACTTTGAAACAAAAGAAAAAACCCCTATTTCTTATCATTTGTGGTTTGGATCCCAATTACATCATGGCAGAAGTTTCTAATGCAACTTTTTTGCAAAAAAAACCCAACCTCACCCAGCCTTGCTTTTCAATCACTACTGTAACTTTTTCTCGTTCTCTTGCACAGATTTTGTTGATCTAAATAATGGCAAGTTCTATGTGGGTGTCTGCGCCTTTGTAAAAGTCCAACTTAAGGTAAATGGGGGCACTTTAGAAATGACAAGGATTTATAATCAATTTAAATATATTTTACAGTATGGCTTGGGATGTTACTTCCTGTTAGACAAAATATGTTTTGTGGTTGGTCATGCTTGATAAAAGGATCCCTGGATTTTTTTGTTTTCTTTTCATAGGAAATAAGGTTTGTAGAAAGAGAAACCCTTGTTTGTATAGCTTATAGTGTGTTGTTTTGAAAACAACATTGCTTTTATCTTTCCTTCTGCATTAGCAGTTTGGCTACAGTTTCCAAATTCAGGCTTGATTTTACTGTGAAGACTGGATGGGCTGTGCTAGAGTAGATATGCACCTGAGTACCCCTTGAAAACTACTGCAGTAGCCCATCAGGCTTGTTTTTCCAGAAAGCAAACATAAAGGAGCTAGAAGGTACTGAACATTCTATTCAAATTTCAGGATGGGTCATATCATGAAGACGTTGGCTACGGAGTAAGTGAAGGCTTGAAGTCTAAGGCCTTGTCTCTGGAAAAAGCAAGGAAAGAGGCAGTTACAGATGGGCTGAAAAGGGCACTGAAGTAAGTCGCAACCAGTATGCAGTAATTTTGCTGACATGGCTGTTCCAGGAGGGCTAGGAACCACAAGCTGAAAGGTAATTTTAAAAATCTCTTCTTTGCCAGGTGCTTTGGTAATGCGCTCGGGAACTGTATCCTGGACAAAGACTACTTGCGATCAGTGAATAAGCTTCCCCGTCAGGTGTGTGAGATGGGACTTCAAGGGATACTGCACAATTGCTCAGATTATAACTTAGAAATCTAAAATTCTGCAGTGGGTACAGGTTATTCAGATGGAATAATTGCACTATTTATTCTGTAACATAGCACATTCTCTTTTGATAGCTGTTTCCACTGCCTGGGTTGTTCATACAGAAAATTCTGTTCATTGTTTTGAATGATTCCCTTCTGAAGTTCATGTCTCTAATGTATATTTTTGATTAGTGCTCTATTTCTGTGTCTCACTTTGTTCCATAAAGTTGATATATTTTCTCTGAACTTTGTGTTTGGGCAAGTCAAACATAACAGAAGTGTATTTTCTTCATATTGTTGGAGGTAGAAAAATTAGAATACTAAAGCTACAGGTATAGTAATGGAAGATGTAGTCCACCTTTTGATCCAAGAGACTTTCAACACAGTTTACATACAATTTTTTAAAAACAGAAGTTGATGGGCAAATCCTGAAAATCATTCAGTTAAAGCAAGCGATTTAAAACCATCTCCATATTTTTACCCTCTTTTAGAAACGGCCCTTGTTTTCCAATGTTCCCTATATAATCACATCACTATCTGTACTCACTCTCCTATCTCTTTCCCCCAAACTAAGTATCATTTAAGCCTCATTGTTTTGATCTCTCCAGCCCAGACTCTTAACAGTATTCCTTGTTGACAGCTCCCTGTGGTGTTTGCCTCTCTAACTGGCCTTTCATCAAAGAAGGGCAGCATATGCTCCGTGGGCACTGGGGAGAAAATGGCAGATTAGCTCAAATTATCACCTTAACTGATTTCTAAAGCACACTTAACCATGTTAATCTGTAGGTTTCTTCTTTCTGTGCTAAAGGGAATAGTAAGGCTCTTTATTTAAAAAAAATCATAGAAAATCACAAGAAACCAAAGATGATCTATAAAGTGCATTTCAACAGAGTGGCATTGGTTACTGAGCATTACTGAAATCACTCTTACATTAGTCAAATAACCACATGAGCCCGATTCACAATGCAAGGCCAAAAACTGCATGCCGGATGAAATGGGAAAAGTTTGCCAGGAAAGCAATTTGTCTCCTGGGCAGCTTGACAGATCAGGAGTCTGTGAAATGCTTCTATTACATTCTTAAGTTTCCCTAAGTACTGAATGGCTTTTTGTTTCATTCTTTTCACTAGGTGCCCCCGGATTTAGATTTGGGCAGTGCTAAAAGACAGGACTTTGAGCCTGCTGTGGAAAAGGCAAGATACAGTAGCTGTTTACAAAAGGAACACAAAGAGCAGCAGCAATTTGCCACAGCTCCTTCCAGCAAATCTGACCAATCAGAGCTTTTACTGAGCACTTCGGAGCAAGATCTGGAAAACAGGTTCAATACCCCCCCCCCCCCCCCCCAATCACACTTTATTTCATATTTTCTACATAGAGCCGCAGTCTGGGTGTTTTAAACTTACCAAATATGTACCCTAGTTGTGGTTCATATCTGGCTAATCAAATGGCTAATGTTTGAGTTGCTCTGAACTGTGGTTCCACCATAATGAGTAAAAGGGGTGGTACACAACCACAAGGTAGTAAAGGACAAAATTGTACCACAAGGCTACAGCTTAGTGCTGACAAAATAAAGCCTCCAACGGGAGTGCAATAAGAGACATTTTACTTATATGTTTCATTACAGTCTTAAATGGAAATGTACACAAGTTTACAAGCATGTAACAAACCAGCCATCTATACAAGAACAAGCTAGCTGGAAATCTAGACTCAATGCTGATCTCGTAATGAAACTTCAAGGCTCATTCTGTAAAAATGATAAAAAAAATGCAAATAAATAGAAAAGTCCACAAGGAAACCCCCAGGTCAAAACATAAATTGTTTATACTTACAAACTGAATGGTACTAAGAAACACAACTTGTTACAATGAAATAGGATAATTTACAAATACCAAATAGTATATACAAATACAATCAATTTATAACTAAAACCCATAATATAAATTTTATATATGTGTGTGTGTGTACACACACACCACTCCTTGCAAAGTACTTAAAGGAGCCAGAATACAAGGATAATTATACAATCCACAAAGAGGAGAGAGAGAATAATCATGTGTTAGTTACAGTGGCTGTCACTTCTTTATACACAAACATTCCGTTTGAAGAAGCCTGTTCAGCTGCAGAACTTTTTCTCAGTCAGAGAGATGATTTATTTCCTCCCACCTTTTTTCTTTTGGATTTATTAGATTTGGTTTTGGAAAATAATTAAGCTGTAGGCTTGTGGTACAATTTTTTCCTGAGCTGTGGATCAGCAAAGGGTTCTTGTGTATGAATTTGGGCATACTGTGTTTTATATACTGTTGTGACTGGCCAGAAAGTAATAACCGAAAGTGCTTAGTTGAAGATAATGTACTAACGTGTAAGACGTGGGAACTTCTGCATGCCAAGCAGATGCTCTACCCCTGAACCATGGCCCCTCCTCTCAGTTGTGACAGACACCCATTTTCCTGATTGCATAACATAGAATATGGCCACCTCTCGCTATTAGCTTTTGTCTCCATTTTTTCCCCCCAGGTATAACCTGCTAGGTATCCAGGTTGGTTGTTAGGAGGAAGGCAATATAGTGGTAACAGGAATTGGCCTGTCTTTTCTCACAGAAGAGTGTCACTTCCCTTGGAGGGGGATGCCACGTACCAGCGGAAGTTACGCCAGAAACAAATGCAGCAGCAGTTTAGACAGCAGATGCAGAAGAAAGAGCAGATCAAATCAAGTCCTCCAGCTGGTCAAGCTAGCAATCAAGGTAACATGCTAGTTAGATTTCTGAATCTGCTACAGCACAAAAAACAAGTGGGCAACTGAAAGAGGGTTACTAAACAAGTGAATATTGTATGTCTTTGTAAGGCTTTGTAAAATAAAAGCATCCATACAAGGACTTTACCAAAATCTCTGACTAGCAGAACGAATCTTCTGTTATTGTTGCACAAAATGTCCAATTATAGATGTATAAAATGAAAAACTGTATCATTTATCACAGCAGGTTCTGATTGTAAAGAAAAACAAGGTTTATGAGTGAATAGGGCAGCAAAATGCAATCTGTTTAATCAGCAGGTAATTGACTAATACTAATCAGCAAATCAACTGTCAGCTGTAGTTGATCAGTAATTGGTGGAGGTAGCAATTATGGACTCAGGTTTTTCTTGAGGCTGTTTTTGCTTGTTACTGTATGAGGGAAGAATATATACAAGATGTGTTTTCCTTTATCAATGAATGGTACCTTCATTTGGAATAAAATACACCTTCATTTAGGATTTTGTAATGCACAAATGTAATCAGTTGATTAGTTCATCAGTTAAATCTGCCAAAAGCCAGATGCCCATTAGATTGACAGAATGGTTTTATTCTTTGAAAACAGAAAAGTGCTTTAACCAACCTGACCATCTTAAATAAGTTGTAACACTTATAAAACTCATTTAATGAAGGTTATATAAATTTGCAGACTATTCTTTTAGTCTGCCTGCTGTAGGGTGTCAGCCTTGTGATAGCTCATCCTAGGATATAAAAGCTGTGTGTTTCAGACGACTCACTTTTTAAAGCAGGGGCTAATGGAAAGTGTAGTCCATGAGCATCCAGGAGGGTCAGACTTCCATGCCTCCTGGATACTCACAAGCTATACTTCCCATCATCCAGCACTTAGGGAGATGCAACAGAGCATGTACAACTGCAACACTTGGTTCTTCTAGTCACAGGGGCTGCTGGGAATTGTACTTCATTACTATCCAAGAGACTCAGGCCCTTCCAGATGGTAATGCACTACAATTCCCAACAGGCCCTGTAACTTGAAGAACCAAGGCTGCCGATTTTGGATGTTTTTTTTACAAACAGGAGGTGGTGCCATTGCCAACAGGTTTACAGTTCCTCTGTCTACAACTTGATCAAGCCATGCGCCTTTTCTTTGCAAATTATTATATAGGCTACATTACTCCAGAAACATCGCTGAATGCCCAAAGGGGATGGGGGAAATTACTTCCCAATCATGACAAAATCTTTACAAAAAACATTGTATACAAAGAAATCTTAAAGCGCTGATGACTGATTTTGAATGATCCCGGCTCCCCGCTGCATCGGCCACCAACAGTTTTCTAGAGCCCGTTGTATTGTTTTGCACAACAGGCTTTATTGCTAGTTATCTGTGAAGTTCAATCATCATCCCCTTCTTTCCATCCTTGAAGAGCAGATAATATATGCATGCATAATGTCATTGGTTTGCCTCCTTCCACTAGCAGCACTAACCAACCTTTGTGTAAAATAAAAAGCTCATGTTTCTTTTACAGAGCACAGTGTTCCAGCCCACCCGGAGCCCTCTTTGGAAGAGGAGTTCCTTGCAGGTAAGCACAGAATCGGTGTAAACTGGCCAGGAGAAGTTTCAGTGAAGTGAGAGCTAGACCGCATAGTACAAACCTGCTTACGCAACTGGTTTGGTGGTGAACTGGGATTCTCAGAAAGTTTAACTAAATGAGTGGGGAAAGTTGTGGGGGTGGGGGAGGAGGCTATATGTGCTTGGGAGAAATGGTTTATATAGCAAGGGCTTAGTGACCCCCATCCTGCCTTTGCATTCCTAACCCTTTGGCAAAGAACATACAGTCTGCGGCTTGTGTAGCTGTTCCTGTTACAATTTAACTCACATAGTCATCAGATGTAGAAGGGACTGATCGGCAGCTGGCTTTACCTTCCCTGTTAATGCTTGACTTATTTCAGATGACCTTGGGCTATGGGACTTGCCTTTGGAGGCCACTGATCCCAATGTTACCAGTCACAATGCAGCACCTATGTCAGCCCAGCATCCAGGACAGTATCAGATGACTCACAGCAGAACACCTCAAAGAATAAGCCATCAAAGAATATGTGCAAAACCTGAATCCATTAGTCCCAGACCTTATTCACCAGGTAGGTTACGTGAAAGGGGAAGATTTCTAGAGCAAGAACTCAGAAATGTAACTGTTTAGGAGTGGGCACAAGGCATATCACTGGGTAGGATATAGTTTCTGTTTTTCAGTGAACAGGCAGAGCAAAGCATGTCTTGGCATTATTGCATGTTTTTGGCTTTGCACGCTCACAGTGGAATCCCATGCAGTGTTAAAATCAATGGGCTTAGATGAGAGTAATTGTGCATAGGGTTTCAATTTCAAGCTGGCAATTCCACTGGCTTCAGATTTCTAAGCTGTGTCTGAAGCCTGTGGAGCGAAAGAGAAGGGCCTCCTCACTGTTTCTGAATATATGCTGTAATAAGATTAAATCAACACTCAGAAGTTTAATTCCTTGCAAGTTAGATCTACTGAATTAAATATAATTTGCTTCAAAGGAAGTGTTTTTTGCATGCAATTAGCTTTTATTATTGGCAGTACTGTTTGAAGTTTTATGGCTTTACAATTGTGGGGTTTGTTGTGTTTTTCTAATGTTTTATTTATGTAGTAGGTCTCTTGTTCTGCAAGGAAGGAAGATGGCTAGTGTTTCAAATAAATAAAAACAAATAATTGTAAAGTTCAACCTTGAGCCTTGATAAAATGAATTCCCTCCCAGAGCGAACATAATTGCTTGCTCTGCACAACAAAGAAACTTATACAAACAGCCATTATTGTATGATTTGTTTCAATGATTTGTTTCCTTTTTAGCAGGAAGGAGGAGTCAAGGCATGAAGAAGAGAAGATTGGAGCCCTCTTAGCATGAGGTGAAATATACTTTGCTTTATTTATTTAAAAAATGCTATTGTCATTGCAAGGATATAGTTTGGTTTGGCTGCAATTTCACAATGTAGAATATTCTTTTATTAGACAGATGGGCATTCAAACAGTGTGTGTTGAAAGAAAACTGCACAGCATTTGCAATATTAAAGGTTTAAATTCACGTTATTCTTATACTGCCTTCATACCACAACCCTAATATCTTATTCTGGCTTGACACAAACTTAGATTCAAATAAAATACTATTTTTAGCTATTTAACTTTAATTTAATTGAAAGCCACCTTTTGACTAGTATGAGCCTGGGTTTTATAGGATGGCTTGTTGACTCCATGTTTTAAAACTAATTATTTGTTCTGTAGAAATGCACAGGGGGAACTTCATATCAAGTACTTGAAGGGCATCCCATTTTAAAGCTTTATGTCTAAAATCAACTTTCTGTGGAATATAATTATGGAATAAAATTAAAATAAAATTGTTTTGCCTGTCTACGATGTCACCACTAATACTAAAATTATACAACACTAGCCCTTTCATTGAAGCAGTTAAAGAGTTTGAGTTATTAGAAAGTTTTTTAAAGTCTTCAATTAACCTTTGGCATTTTCAGACCTTGAAGTCTAACCAAATGCAATCTGGACATCTACTTAATTTTTGAGCTATATAGCTTTCTCTTGTGGCATGGCATGATTATATTTATAGGTGCTAACTTAAAGCCAGCATGGATGTGGGAAATCATTGAAGGCTGTTCCCAGAATGTCTAAAGAGAAACAAACACCATATGCTATGCTGTTAAGAGTTCAGAACTAGAGCATGGGTATTATCCCTTTGTTAACTGAAACCCACCTTACCTACCCCAAGGATATTACCCTTTCACAGCTTATACCAGCCCAGGTTAGCTTTGATTTGTGAAACTGTGGTGGGAGCTGAATGTTCAACTTCTGTTTCATACTGTGACTGGTCTAAATTTGGAGTCCTAAATTATTTGTTCCCTTTAAAATGCTGTGAAGATCTGTTCAGGGATCACTCAATCCTCAAATTTTGTTTAGTCTTTTGTGAGCAATAAATCCTTCACCTCTGACACAGACTGGCTGTCCCAAGAAGTTTCTGAACAGATAAGGATAATTCCTTTACCTGTTTCTTTGGCAAAGATAGTGCCTTGATGTGCAGCTGTAACTTTACACTGCTGAAAAGGACCATTCTCCCGCTGGCTGGTTGGGGGCTCTCACAATGGGACTCAGTGGTGTTCCTGAAGGTTCTCATCCCATAAGCTGGAAGTTATGGCAGTTAACCCTTCAGTGCTTGTAAGGAAGCAGCCTCCCCATCTTTTTTTTGTCGTCAGGTCACAGCTGACTTGCAGCAACCCCTGGTGGGGTTTTCAAAGCAAGAGACATTCAGAAATGGTTTGCCATTGCCTGCCTCCCTGTCACGACTCTGGTATTCCTTGGGTCTCACATCCAGATAGTAATCACACTCAGGGCTAAGTGAGTGTGACTGGCCCAGGGTCAGCCAGCAAGCTTCCATCACACAAGTGGGGAGTTGAACCTTGTAGTCTGACACCTTGCATTTTTGTGCTCCACGGCTTTGATTAAGGGGTCAGAACTGGACATTAGCTATGACTCAGCTTATGGATTCTGAACATTAAATACATGTGTGCAGTTTGTTTCAATTAAAAACTTCAAAGCAATGCAGCAAGACTCTTCAAGTGTAATGTCAATTTATGATTTCCATGTGGGAGATGACTGTGCAGGGATGACTTTTCTTGAAATAAAAGTCTATTTTACAAAACAAGCGGCTTCTCCCCTCCTTCCTGGCAGAGAATCTGAACAATGGATTTTTAAAAAACCCACCTTGTGTAAGCCAAGCCAAACCTTTTCATTTGTGAACAGATACTGCTGAAGCAACATCTTTTTACCAGTAGTATTAGGGGCACCTCAAAGTTGCTTTGTAAAACTGAAGCTAAAGGCTAAACAATATCTAAATATACTTACACAGTAGAATTCATAATATATTTAATTACCTGCATAGATGATACATGAGAATACCTTGTTAACATGTCAAGCTGGAAACACGTTTGAGCGCTTATTTTAAATGTCCAACCTCTCTCTAGATATTGCCTAGTTGTTCAGAATAGTATAAACAAGTCCCGTATATGAGCCTTTCCAATCATCACCAAAAGCAAAATTGTATTAGTTCCTGTGGGTCATGCACCTGTGGAGAGCATGCTCAGTGTAGAGTGTTCCAAAAGAATTTTCATTCACTGAACCTGAGAATCATTGTTCTATTATCCAACTACAGCCACAGTCACAACAAGAAGCATCCCTGTTTATAATGCACCACACAATCCAATCAAATGGTCAAAAGATCATGTAGAGGTTGTTCACTGTGCAAACGTGTCCACGGGGAATCATCACAGAAAAAGCAAGCCAGCTGTTCCCTCACAGATGGCAGAAACCAGAAAACCTGACCACATTCAGATACGGCTGAAGTATCTTCTGAATCTGGAGACTCCACAGGTGTGCAGTTACTTAAGGAGCATATTTTAATCACTGGATGTTTTGGTTAATTTACAATGTATCTTGAGAGTTTGAAGAATAGTTAGAGGAGTGGGATGTCAAAATTGCATGCCTCACCAACATACTCCATGGGCCTGCATCTTAGAGTGTTATTTCAAAACTGCTTTAACTACTTCCTAATCCCAGCAATAAGCTCTGTTTTGGTAGACTGCAGTTTTCTAGTATTCAAAATATACAAAGCTGGCTTTATCACCATATACTTCTACTGGGGATGGGGCGGTCTACAAATCTAAACAATCAATCAATCAAGCATTGTGACTCAGATGGGTACATACATTCTCCTTCTACCCTCCTCTTTTGGATCGAGCACTAGATCATTTAGACAGTTTTAAGCTGTAAAACTGAAGCAGCCCTCTTATTGGCTACAGTATAGACCTATTTCATTTTAGGCAGGAGTACAAAAAGCAGCCTAGCCTTCAACAGTTTGGCTTTTAAACTTCTGTGACTAAGGTACACATTTGTGTTCTGAGAACAGTAGTAACAAAAAAGACCAAAAATATTCAGTATGGCCTCCACCCCCACCCCCACCCCCAATACACACACATAGCGCTGAGAAATTCCTTTCAATTGTAGTGTTGAATTATTCTAAAGTGTTATGAACCTGTTGTGGAGACCCACCATGCAAAAAGCCATTCCTGTAACCTTCAGAAGAGAGGCATAATGCTTTGATTGCCACACTCACCGTACTCCTGTCCAGATCTTCACATTGCCTCTCCTCTGCTATTGGCGGTCAGATGCCTTTCAATTTCACTTGTTTGGTTTCAGTACCAGTAACATGCTTCTTCCATGACCCTAATCACAGCCTTGAATGTAAGCTAAATTCACCTTACCTCTTTCAAGGAAAGTTGGGCAGCAACTGCATATCATATTTAACAAGCATTCTGGAAAAATAGCTTGGTCAAGGCTACAAGCATTTTTGAAGTACCTTAGAGTGTCCAATAACCAGTGCCAAAACTACATATGTATCACAAAGAGCCCCTCGGGGATGGGGCGGTCTAGAAGCCCAAAGTATAAAAATAAAAATAAATAAAGAAAAAGTTTAGCTTCTCTGTAGCCTCTCTCAGTAATACAAGCAACAGAATCAAACATCTTTGGAAATATGGGTGTCTTAACTTTTTTTTATTTACAACAGTTATAGGGGCTGTGTGCATGTAAAAGTTCCGGAAGACATACACAAGTTGCACTACTAAGTGCAGAATACAGTTTGCTGGGAATCCTGGTTTTCACTTTTTTCCATTTGGAAGTAAACTGGAATGCCTGCGTGATGTGTGACTGAATATAGTGGGGTGTGCAATTAGGGGCACAGCTTCCAACATCTTGCATCTCTCCCAAACTAGCAAAGCCACAGTTAGGCAAATATACCTTAATCTATCCAGAATTCCGCTTCCTATAACACACTTTTCGTTTTAGTGTTCATAAGTTATTTGCTCAGATTGGATACTGTCCAAAACTCATCAGACGTAACAAGTTGCACTGCGATGACTAGCCGATGTCCACTCTGCTTCACCTTGTGGTCTCTGTAACAATGAGCTCACTGGAAGATAAACATCTGAGAACAGAGGTAAGAAAAAGCCGCCCAAGAATGGGGGAAAAAAAAACACAGCTCAACAAAAGCAAGTTTGGTTTATTTGAATGATTTCATTAAATATCTACAAAGAAGGTAACAAACTGCAGCACAAAGCGCAATCATACAGGAAGCGCAATGCCTGGATTTAGTGCAAAACATACCATTAACTACGGCCAGGGAAGCCCAAGGTTTGAATTTCTTTTATTTCTTTTTTTTTTACAGTGTACATTGTTAAATAATGTAAAGAAAACATCTGTAATTCAGAAACAGATCTTGTGGAAAAAGGTACTCAAAGTGTAATATTAACACAAAATAATTTAACAGTTCAGTAGCATTAGTTTATTCCTCTAGACCTCAGTTATTTCATCCACAGGAGGGTAATCAATGGTAAATAAAACCAGCTCTTGCATAACTAAGTGAAAACCTGACCTCAAGCATCTGAAACCAAAAGACCACCCTTGTGCAACGCTCAGCTGACCAGTTCCTCTACCGCGAAGTGGCATCTCTCCTTATTGCTCCTTGGTTCTTTCTGCACGTCAGCCTCATTTTGTGTCTTCACAAAGCTTTCCAGCCCCTGCAGGAAGCCCCATTCCCTCCCCCAACTTTTCCCCCCTCAAGTCTGAAAAGTTGAAAAAATGTAGCCCCCTAGACTTCATTCTTTTGCTATCCAGCCCACATGCCCCAGCCCTACCCTTCTTTCTGACACAACAACTGTAAACTTCAACATGAAGTGAAAGAAAAGAAAAACCTGTACATGTGTTTGAAGGAAGAGTGAACTAAGCACAGAAAGAAAAACCACTCCCCTGCAACCACAGAGGAACTTCAGGAACTTAGACCTCCTTAGTAGACTTCCAGATCAGCGGCAAAGCTGCTCCCCAGTACACAGCAGAGCTCCTTTGACCCTTTGCAGCCTGCTGCAGCAATAGAGAGTAACACTAGTTGGTTGCAGTATTTTGTGTGAATAGGGAACCAACATTTTAAGTCAGAAAGGCGGCGAGTGGAAAGTAGGAGATACAGTACGTCTACTAGAAGGCAACAGTTAGTCATAGTCCTGGTACCAGTTTTAAGTCTGTCAGACGTGGAACAAAATTACAAAGACAGAGCATTTTTTTTTAATGCTGGCTGTTTCAAGTGTATCCATCACTGGCAATGGATGTTGCACCAGGACGTTCTGCTCCTGGCCTTTGCGGATTGAATGGGGATGGGGGATCCCAGCAGACACTCTCCCTTCCCAGAGTTATAGCTCCACCCACTTACGTCTTCCTTATTCCCCTTGCCTGCAAAACCTTTACTACATCAAGCTTAAAAGTCTAGCCACTCATAGGAGATGACCTTTTCAAAGGGGGGAGAAAAGCTTCCTCCCTGTTCCCTCTCTTCTTTCCTAGCCCAGGTGTTACTCTGGTCACCATATTCATTCATTTCAGCATTCCCACATTAAACCTTCCTCGCTGTTGTGTCATCGACATTGTATGTTCCCCCTTCACTCTGTAACTTTACTTTCCCAACGTACAGATGCAGTAGCTCCCCGTCCAACACTTACTCTAGACACTATTACAGTATAAACATCCAATGTGTTAACCCTTTGGTATTCCAGTGACTGTGTCCAAATAACCACCATTTCCCTCCACCTGTCTAAAGTCTGCTGGGATGGTGATGCTAACTGCAGAAGCAATAAAAGTCCAAGGCACTAAAATATCCAGCAAGCATACTGGGAGAACAGACAAGTATTCAAGTACATTAATTTATACAATTATACATTCACATTTATCTAATACAATGAAAATACAAAGGAAAAAAGTTAAAGTGTCTCCAATAAGTATCAGGATATAGCTAGCTTTCCCCCCATTTTTTTCCTTTTAACTTGTTTAACCCTCTGTACGCCACTCATTTTTAAACTACTGTTGTCCAACAACATTTATATATCACAGTGTTTCCACATCAAAACTGATGGTAAGTACATGTCCGCAGGGAACTTTTAAAAATTTATCTTCTAAACAATTTTAAATTGCTCTAATGCTGCAGTCAAAGCTGTTAATATCTTTTACTTTAAAGCAGTAATGACCTATCTCAAAGCATGGGCTGTTCTGCAAGTCCACTTCTGTGCCCCATCATCTCAGGAACTCCGGCGTGATATTTTGAGGGAAGGGAGAGACAAGATGGAAACATGGGACAGCTTTTCCCTAAGCTTGATTCCTTGGAGCAAGACAAACGGCAGACTAAAGATTCATGCTAGAACAAATAGCAACTCTCTCCTCTCAAACCACTATGGATTCAGCCTCTTGAACCCTGGTTGTTTTGCAAAAGGCCACTGCTTTGCTTGGTGACTTCCATCGTTACATACTTTGCCACATACAAGAACAAGAGGAAGAGTGTCCCATCATGGAAGATCCTGATAACCCTTCTCCCCATCTTCAGAATGGGGGGCTTTTCTTACTGAGAGCAAAGAGCAATGGTGAGAGGGGGAAGTTGCTCCCCTTTGGGCACTAACAGCCAGTTCATTCCAGCCTAGAAGTTGATTCAGGGCCCTGTCTCCCCCCCAAGTTCTACCCAGCAGTGTGTCTGGGTCTCATTAAGTGGTCCGCAAATTAGAGCCTGGGGGGTTGCTGATAGATTTCTGCAAGTTGCTGATGTTGAAGTTTTGCAATGAGGCAGCTCCAACAGGCTGGAACTGGCCTAAAGGCTGCTGTGCTGGACCACCTGTCCCACTCCAGGGAGCTACAAAGGGCACTGTTGGGTAACCGTACGGCTGAGGGGGGCACATGGCCTTTGTGAAGTGACCTAGAGAGGTAGCTGATGCTGCAGAGATGGGCGTAGCACCAAGAGAGGATGACATCGAGATGCAGAGCTGGCTTGGTGCAGAGAATTTCCTCGCCATTCCCGGGCCCTAAAACAAAACCCAGCCCCCCAAAAAAGTTATTCAAGAGCTGCTAGCAAAGTATTCTCTTCAGGGTCTGCTCTGTATCTTGGCATTGGTTCGTGAGCCTTCTCCCTTAACTGAGGCAAATCCTTCTACTGTGCAAATGTGTGTGACCGTGTGCCTCACTGTGTAGATAAACATGACAACCAAAGATTCACGAGTGCATCTGTAGCAATAACACAGGACAAGGACTTACCTCATAATTATTGTGACCCTTGCTGTTTTTCTTGCCAGAAAGGTTCATGGCATCACGAGCCCAGTTGTCCACTAGCTTGTGCAAGTCGTCGGTAAAAGTCCCTTTCCGGCTAGAGGCAGGAGGCTGAGATTGAGGCGCCTGGCTGTTCACTGCGCCTCCAACTGTATTAGTACTGCTGGTCCCTGGAATGACAAAGCAAGCGGGGTCATTGGATGTCTTACTGTATTATAGTTTTCCAAAGGCCATCAAAACTAACGCAAAAAATGGAAAACAGAAAAGAGCAAGATATTTTAAAAAGCCATGCACATGAATTCTGTAATTCGACACTGAAGACTTCATGGAGAGGAAGGCTTTAAGGCTCAACTAGCAGTCTCTCTCTTGTTGAACTAATTAAGAAATTGTGTGTTATTTTCCTGGGCGGTGGGTGCTCCGTAAAGTTGCCATTTTTCACCAGGGAGTGAATTAGCTTTTGGTATTAATGACATGATGAATAGTTTGATCTGCATCAAGTCAACAAGCACTTATTACATTGGATTGATGTCTTCGCCAACTCTGCCCACGCAACAGAGCAGGAGGAAGTACTCTCAGCATGGGACTACTGCTCCAGTCTGCAGATGGAGAATATGAATCCTCAGGGGCTTCAGACTAGAAAAAGACATTTGTATGACTGGCTGCAATGTATCAAGGACCGGCAGGTTTAATGTCCACCAAGACCACAACATCTAAATGTCAGTGATGGCCACTCCAGTGACAAAAGTGTAGAAAAATAGTGAAATGGAAAAAACACAACAACACTTCTGCCTTGCTCACAACTTATTCAAGAAACAGTAAACTCAATGTAAGTGCTTCACAATGCTGAAAGTGTTGCCTGCGCTGAGGAACAAGTGCCATTGGGTAGCACATTATTCCCCAACTATTAAAAATGGTATTCAAGCCAGTGAGGCCAATGTGTTGGCCAAGATTACACAGGAAGCTTTGTCTGGGGAAGCCTGAAGTGCAGTCCAAGCATTGTACGGCTCAGGAATGAATCCCCAGTCCTGCGGAAGCCCTTCCCATTCAACACAAGAGGAAAGTAGTTGAGTCAGGGCTGAAACTCACTAGATTAGCAGGAGGTAACACAGCAAGTTCAGGTAGCTTGCTTCTAAATCTGAGAAAGAAAATATGTTATCTGACTTGTGGGTTCTCCAGGCTGTGTGGCTGCTGTGGTCTGGCAGTTTTTGCTCCTAAAGTTTCATCTGCATCTGTGGCTGGCATCTTCAGAGGCATGGCACGGTGAGATGAGTGTGTGAGATGGTGCTACAGAGAGAAACACATCTCACAGTGATATGCCTCTGAAGATGCCAGGCATAGATATGGGTGAGACAGAAACAAAAACTACCACACCATAGCCACACAGCTAAGAAAACCCACAACCACCAGTTGATTCTGGCTGTGAAAGCCTTTGGCAGTTCACGAAATGTATGATAATTAAAGCTTCAAACAAAAAAGAAAAAAAAACCCTGACAAAAATGAATCAAGGCCTCCTTTATACCAGGTTAAATCCATACAGTCAGACAATCTGTTCCTGCTGCTTAGGAGTGTGACCTTATCACTAGGAATAATGTCATAGTTACCAGCAGAATTGTGGAGGCCTGCTTGTGAGAGAGAAACTGGCACTGACCCCCCTGGATCCAGGCCAAATGAGACTTCCCTAGGGTAAAATGAGATACAATACAGAGATCCAAGGCCAGAACCTTCTATGACAGTGGTGGCGAACCTTTGGCACTCCAGATGTTATGGACTACAATGCTGGCAGGGGCTGATGGGAATTGTAGTCCATAACATCTGGAGTGCCAAAGGTTCGCCACCACGGTATGGTGTTGTTAGTTTCAAACTCTTCAGTGGCCCGTCATCTGCTTTGAAGACTGGGGAAGAGGTGTTCAACCTCTCCCTCCCACTGTTCTCCCTCCCTCAAAAGCAGCTGTTAACCAGGGAGGGAGGCAGGGATCTAGTCTAGGAAAACAGTCTGGAGGAAAGACCCCCACTCCCTGACCTCTCCTTCCCCAGTCTTCAAAGCAGTCATTCGGTGCAGCTATTCAGCTAAATTGAGGGCAAACCTAAGAATGGATCTTCCACGTTGCATCTAATTTGCCCCTCGGTTACAGCAACTGAGCAAGGTGCTACTGCACTATGACATGTGAACAAGCAGAAACAGCTCTCATTCAGGTGGTTTAAAAGTCCACCCATCCACTCAGTGCAAAATAATAGACAAATGTTATATCTGCCACATGCAGAAATGCAAGGAAGTGGAAAGAAAGAAGAGTGCTATTTGCGCAGGTGATGAGGAGTCAATAGTAATACGATTATAAAATGTGGAACATGCAAAGGAAATTCTTCTGTATAACGTAACAAATCTCAAGCAAGTGATACAAGAAGAACTGAAACAAACACACACACACACATGCACATATACTTCATAAAAAGCAGGCAGGAGAATAACCAGTCCAGGAAATACTGACGCCTCCCCAAAAAAACCTTTGATGCAAAATCGGGGCGGGGGGGATCAGTGCAGTTGAAAATTCCATGCAAGGACCAGCATGTGGCCTTCAGCCTCCTCCTGATGGCCAGAAGTTTCATTCTGGGTGGGTATTTATAAAACCCAGAAAAATAAATAAAATCACCCTTGTACTGTTGGTATCTCTGAGCTACCTGCAAAGACCATAACTAGCAAATGTGGCAGAAATTCAGAGTGAGGTACTATTTTAATGATTGGATAATTAAAAAAAAACCCTTCTTTGAGCACAAGCTATGGTGGAAACCCTCCTTTCCCCCTGGTAAGAATGAGAACTGCTATGCCATCAAGAAGAGTCTGACATTTGCCTAGATCAGTGAACACGGAAAACAACGTCCCTCTAATCTTGCTCAGTCACAGCAAACATTTAGATTCTTATTTTTGGTTCTTTACACCACAAAGCAAAAGCACGAGTTCATCTCTAAGCCTACGGCCCCATCATACAACTCTCCACTTTAATCTGACCAATATGTTTCAGATGAAGGTTTCCACCAGTACATTCCATTGATAATCTGGCCAATGATGGCTCCTTTCTCCACATTGCAGGAACACTGGAGACATCTGTGTGCTTGTCTTCCCCCTTTAAAATATGGAAGCACCGTCCACGAGTCTCTACAGTGCTAAGCAGCCAAGCCCCTTTCAGGATGGTAATAAGCAAATCACCCACACAAAGGGAGATTTTTCATTTCAGCTCAAGATGCTGCATGTTACTGGTGAAAAAGACACATTCAAAGTTCTGTGCTAATCAGCAAGGGGTCACAGAGAAGCTAGGCTGATAGCTGAAACAAGCCTTTCTAGCAACCCCTCAGAAATCACGTGGTGCCCTGTTAGTTCAGCAACATACACTGGAAGAGATAACAGAGACAGACGAGACAGATGCTGTGCTCAAGACAGATTCAGGGAGGTTAAGCTTCAGGGATCAGAAGAAAACTCAAAACAGCAATTTGGCGATCAGAGTTCAGAAATAACCAAAATGCAATAATTACTACAGAGCTGGTTGCAAGGGCAGACTTTTTTCACCATCTTCCCTGAAGCACAAAGAGAAAGCAATTTGTTAAAGAGAACAGTGAAAAACATTTAATGTCAAGCAAACAGCAGAGCAGCCCGGTGAGAAAGCAGGGAGGACACAACAGTAATACTATCACTTGGTGACACTGCGACTCTTTCAGGAGCTCCTCTACTGAGTCTGGATGGGTGGCAACCTGGGACACAGCCTTCTCAGTTATAGCATCAAATCTTGAGAGACACCCCTCCCCCCGAGGGAAATGTGTCTGTTTCCCTTTATCAGTCTCTCTCACCAGCAGGTGAAGATTTTTGTTCTGTTTGACATAACCCCAGTTATGGTTACTGGGGCTCCTTCCTGCTTCTGCTGTTGTTTACGTGTTTTTACTGAACTATTGATAATTTTAAATGTATTTCAACTGCTCAAGTGTTTTAATGTTTGTTATGTTCCCTGCCTTGGGGACTCTGATCATGTGGAACGGCTGCATATTTTCGATAAATAAGCAGAGATAACACCATGGTGACGTCCAATTGAAGGAAGTAACTGAATATTCATATTATATCCCACTGTTTCCCAGATTTATTAAGACTATGGCTTGGACACCAAACCCATCATTAGGGCTTGGACTCAGGTAGACATACCACTTAGAATAGACTTTTGAAGAGGGCAGGTTCTATCGGTGCCTGGGGAAAACAAAAATTCAGTCCAATTAAGATATGGAAATCAAGCTAAGCCCTAACTGAAAGCCTGAAGCACAATAAAGGTAAAGTGTGCCACCAGCAGCCAACCCCTGGCAACCCCATGAGAATCTGCCTTAGGAGGTTTTTAAGGCAAGAGATAAACACAAGTGGTTTGCCATCACCTTCCACTGCAGAGCAGCCCCAGTCTTCCTTGGTGGTCTCCCACTCAAGCACTGGCTCTGGTCAACCTGACTTAGCTTCCAGGGCCTGCCAAAAGCAGGCTAGTCTGGGCTGTTAGGGCTGTGAGGTGCACATTTAAGTCTTTACAACCCAGTGTACTATTTCCTGGAATGTCAGTGCCACCAGAAATAGGAACATATCTGTTGAGCCTCTTCTACTTTTTCTCCAGCTATACAGAGAAATCCATCTGTTATTGAGCCCAGCTTCCTAATGTATAACAAGGGTCCGCCCTCACAGAAACAAGAAATCCATAAACAAACTCAGCATCAAGCCAAGCCGTGCTTTCACAAGCAATGTCCACGTTTACAGGATAGCTGCAATAAACTGAGGGAGCAGTTGAAGTTGTGCCTATGGACCCCAATCATCATTACCTCTCTCTCCTCATTAGGATTTATTTCACAAAAACAGCATCTTGCACTCTCAAAAATGATGCATAAAGATCAATCCCAATGACTTCAAATTTAGAACAGTATGTACTGCACCATGTGAGTTGGCTTACTATTTATTAGCTTTCTTCCAAGACAACAACGCAGGGTAAAGTAACAATTGTTCTCCCAGATTTATCATTTATTACTGTCTAACACTTCCCTGAATATTCTGTTTGTACTATCCACAAACCTATTGTGCCTCAAGTTAACTGTACTAGAACCTTTGCTTTTTTAAGAATCCTAGAACAAGAATTCCATGTTCTTGGTAAGAGTTTAAAAGTTGCCTCAAAAAGCAAGTCCAATTAAGTCTAACAAGTATTGGCAGGTTAACTCTTTGGCTTGTTGATAGTTCAACTTCTTAGAAACCAAACTGGAACATTTCAATATTCCCCTTGCAGCTGCCCTTGTAGAACGCTGCCTTGGAAACTGCTGCTTTGATCATGGGTGACGTACAGAAAAATCCCGAGCCTGGCTGAGCTGCTGCTTGGTGTACTACATTGACAGATGCTCTTAATTATTTGGAAATATAAGAGAACCAGCTGTATTTGTTATCACACCCAGGAAAGAGTGTTCGTCCTGATTCACAACCACCCAACTAATTAAAATGCAGGAAGTTAGACACTACTACTCAGCCTTAGCACATTTCAGGGCCCTCTAGCTCGTTCAAGTTGATAGCAGGAGCTGAAAGACCAGCATTTTCAAAAGCTACTCTCAGCGCTCAACTAAAATCTATTTAATTAATGTTATCATATGTTACAGTTCTTGAAACATCACTAATTCAGAAGCGAGACAATGCTAAAAAGCCAGCACAGCTTATCAGAACAAGATACCCGAGATCCAGGCTGGTGTAACAGTTAGGCAGGGGCTTCCAACACAGCACTTCTGGCGCCTTCCAACACTTTTCCTGTTACCCTCCAAGTAATTTTAGAAAGTGGGTGGGACCAGATGGGGCTCCCCCCAGCAGGGCATCTGATTGGCTGAACAGATTAAAATAGTGTTTCAGTGGCAGCTTTTGATTTTATTCTCCTTCTCATGCCTCCTTCTCCTTCTCAGTGTTGATTTTATTCTCCTTCTCATGCCTCTTTCCTGGTGTATTTGTTTTAATTACTCCTCTTGTCTCCTGCACTTGGGCTTCCTGTGCTTGTGTGGCTCTGCCTCCCATGGTGGTTATTTTGTGGCTGGCTCCACCCCCTGCAGCAGCAATGTTGTGGTTGCGCCCACTATTCTGTGGCATAATTCCAAAGGTACCCAGAGGCTCAAAAAGATCAGAAACCCCAAGTTAAGGTGAACAATCTAAATGGGGGCAGGCGGCGGATTGGCCCACTCAGCTGTGAAACTCAGCAGTTGCTCAAAGGCCAGTAATTCTCTCTCATGGGGGTTGTTATGAGGATAAAATGGAGGAAAGAAGAACCATTTAGGCTGTCCTGAGCTCCTTGGAGGAAAGGTGGAGTTTTAAAATGAAATTAATAAAGATGAGATTATGCTAGTTATGCAACGTAGGTTGCAGACATCTTGATTCCACTTAAGGGACTATAAATATATCTTTCCTGTCCCTGTGATCCAGAAGACATTCTCCACATGGTTTTCAACTTCCCAGGAGCAAGCATGTTTGCAGGAACGGCCCTTGTGCTCAAATCTGTCCTGGCTTTAGTTGCATCTATCCTTGTCATATATCTGTATGAGCTGCTGGGTTAATGTGGCTTCCATTTTAATCACAGGGTAGGTTTTCTGTACCAGAAGTTAAAATGGGGGATGAGAACTGAGAAAAACCAGGTATTCTTCATAGTCTCTGCACATCACGGTGATGGACTTTGCACCTAGCTTCAGCTTCAACACTATAGGTAGCTTTTAGATATGAAATCTTTGGAAAGACAGCCATGACTGTGCATGCTCCTGAGGAAAGAGTTGAGTCTTTTTGGTGTATTCTTTTTCATCCGCTGCTGCAGCAATTAGGACCACACCCAAAGACCGAAGTTAGACTCTGGGCTGTTTTTTCCCCTCTCCTAAATATTTTGTTGTGGCTTTGAGTGAGCCCAGTGTCATTTTTCCTTCTTTTCTCTTCTAGGCCACTCTTTGGGAGAGAGTTCCTTCAGCCTCTAAGGCAATGACCAAGCACACTGATAACAAGCAGAGATGTTTCTACATGGTTGATGCCAGTGTTGCCAAATTCATGCTTCAATAACTTTGAACCCAACACTAACAGAACCGATCTTGAAGGCAATTCAGGAGATCATTCCAGTCACCAGAACACCATTTGCTGAGTAGATTAGATTACCAGATGTCAAACTACTGGAATCCTTTTCTAAAAGCCAGTTGGAAGATTCCCCGAGACTATTCTCCAGCCACCTCATCCTGACCCACTACCACTGACCCACCTTTGATCAGATCTCAAGCTCTTCTAAGTGCTCATTACTAGACTCCTGGAACCAGCACGAACAGCTTTGGAATAACTGATCCAGATCCATGGGATTGGTTTCCATCCATAGGTCATTAATATCCACCTTACTACTAGTATTCATGCAGAGTCAGGCAATACCTTAAGACTTCTTGCAGGCATCACTCAGTGTACAGCTCCCTCATTGTTATTTGACAATAATGACAGTTGGGCTCTAGCATATGATTGACACCAACTGGCAATCTGGTCAGCCACAGCTGTCTCATCAACGCTGTCTTCTGCCTCAGAACCAATGACACACACTTTGACCCAAATGGCTGTGCATGCTACTTTCCCTATAGTCACACCCTGCTACAACAGCGGTAATGATACTCACTGAAGTGGCCCAGCAACCTGGCATATCACAAGAGCCAAGAACAGACTCAGAAGCCTGAAGTCCATCAGTGTGACTGCAAAAATGACCACTCAAAGAACAACGGTTATAATAAACCACATTCCTCCCAACCTATCCTTAGAAAATAAGCAGCTGGAAACACATCTATCTGGACTCTACCATCCTAGATTAAAGTACAACAATGGGAAAGCAGTTGTCTGAGTACTACAACATGAATACAAGCACTGTAACACTAAAGGCCTTTAGCTTAAGACCTCTGTGGCAACTTGCTGAATTAAAGGCGCCCTCATACCTACACTTGAATTTGCACTGAAAAAAACTGTCAACCCAATAGGCTATATGTTGATTGACATGTGCTCCATTATGTGAACTGACTGTATTACATGAAGCACAGCTTTCAGGTGAACAAAAAAAAAATTCAAGACTTCGCAAGCCAGATATTCATGACCTCTGGCTGCTCATTTCCCGTGACTTCTCATGACTCCCCATACGGCAATCTATCCCAATAAGTAAATGAGTCATAAGAATGCATTCTGCTACTTGAACAATCTCAAGCACAACATTCACTTTCATCACAATATATTAGGAAGAGAACATGTAAAAGTTTTAGAATGACCACTGGATATATACTGTGAATGGTTCTTCTCCTCTGAGTAAGGGGGACATTTTGTGCATTCATACCTCTAACTCTTTTTTTACGATGACCCATCCAATTTTTGTTGGGACCCTGTTTTGGGAGGTTCCACAAGATGTCCTCTGCTCACTGGGAGAATGACAGTTGGATACATATTGTGAATGGTCCTTCTCTGAGCAAGGAGGACATCTTGCCCCTCTCAAACTCATTGTAACTGTATTCTGTTTCCTATTCTTCTTACCTTACGCTCCTTCTCCTTCTATAATAGTTAACATTAAGTGTTATAAGTTTGGTTTAGATGTTATAGTTGTTCTAATTAGTTTAAGACTGCTCTACGGAGTTTCCAAACTGAAGAAAATGGGCGGTCTCATCACAAACAGGAAGAAGAAAAAAGTCATGTCTTGCCTCCTTGATTGGATGGTGAGAAACACCCACAAGATTTCCTCCTTGCTCAGAGGAGAAGGACCATTCACAATATGTATCCAATGTTTGTTCTCCCACTGAGCAGAGGACAAAAGATGGGTGGGTCATTATAAAAAGAGAGTGAGTTAGAGGTACGATTGCACAAGATGTCCTCCACTCAGTGGGAGAAAAGGAATGTTTTCTGAAAGGTATACTAAGAGCAACTCAGCCAAACCCTGGGGTTGGAGAAATACAAGAAAGCAGATGTGAATGGACGGCATGTGGCAACAGATCCAAGTAGCAGAAAACAAAAAGACGAGGAAGGAGTAAAGGTGTTACACACAAAGAGCCAAGCAGGGCGTACTCAGAAATCGGGTCCTCCTGCCACCAGGCTTGAATGTCACTCGCTCAGATGCACAGTTAAACTTCACACAGCCTGTGATAAAAACAAAAGGAAGGAAGAACAAGGAGAAGAGAGACAGAACACAACTACAAGGTGTTAGAAACTCTAGGCTGGAGTGGTGAAATGCACTAGCAGGACACAAGAGAAAAAAGCCTCAGGTCAAGAGAAGAGAGGCCTCCTGCCCCCCGCCCCCCTTCCAAACATCACACTTGTCCTTTGCACTAGAACAGATCTAGCCTTCCACGGTTAATTCAACAGCCTTGAATGCCACAAGCAATCTTAATCACAGCAAAGGCTCACACTTATATAATACAAGTGCAAGGATACATGAGGCACAGGTTAGTACGGCTCATACAGTTAGAGAGAGAAATGAGCACATTTTTCCTTCTCTAGAAAAGAAGATTTGGAGGAGGGAGGAGCATGAGTTTTTGACACTGTTCTTTTCTGTGTGTATCCCTTGTTTATCCTTTCCCCTAGACTTACATTCACACATTGCAACTTCAGCCATTCCAGCATTTAGTCATCCAAGATATTTTCAGTGAGGAGGGAAAGAACAAGTGTATTGGGAAATTAATCCTAAGGAAATAAAGCATTCAAATGTGCAATTTCAAAGAGACGTTAAAACTCAAACCAGAATGTTCCAGAGACTACACTACGTTCTCAATATACATATAAAGCAAGCTGGACAAATGTCCAGTTTATCCAAGGCAAGCATATTTTAACCCGTCTCCTGAAGCTTTTTGATTGCAACACAATTGCCACTAAGTCAGTGAAAGCATGCTCTCCGTTTATCTCCTTAATCAGAAGGTAGAAGAAGTAGGCGCCTTCACAGTTATATCTAGGGATGTGAATTTAGATATACCAAACAGGAAAAAAACCTGGCTATTTGGATAAATCCAAAAGCTTTTTTTTGGCTTTTCTCCTTTCTCAAAGCCCATGTAAAGGCACAGGGGGGTGGGGGTGGGGGGTGGGGGTGGGGTTCAAAAACAAAATGTAAAGCCCATTTGCAAAGCAGGTGATTGGGCTTTAAATTTTAACTCACCCACTCCCTTTAAACTTAGTTTAGCTGGTGCTCTGCTGAGTTCCCAGGTGAGTTCTGCTGGCTTGGAAAAGTGCCCCTCCTTCTTTGATGGGTTGCTCTGGAAGGAGCAATCTCCTGTTACCCTTTTCCTGCCCTTTGGCAGGTTTCCAGGGCAACAGGAGGGAGGAAAAGAAGCATCTTGAAGGGACAAATCTGACTGGAATTTTCCTATTTGGCCAATTTTTGCTAGGCTGCTGCAGTCATAATGTGGACTGCAACAACCTATAGAGAGCAGAGGGAGGAAGTGGGGTCAGAAAGCTAGAGTAGTCAATAGGATTTCAGGTTAGAGACAAAACTGCCTTTTGGCGAATCAGAAGTGGGTTTTTTGGCCTGGATTTCTTTTTAAAAATTGTGTGCAGTTAAAGACCATAAAAAAATGGCCTAATTCCAGCAAACCTGATTTCAGACAGAGGTTTGAAAAAGTTCAGTGCAAAGCTTTGCTTTAGCTCCTCCCCCTCCCTCTGAGTTTCTAGCGCTTTGATTGCTGAATTCCTTGGGATTACTGACTGCTTGCATTGGATTCCTGCTGCCTGTTTGTTATGTGGAGAAAAAGATGCTGAATGGTTTGAAATAACTGATTTATTTTTAAACAATTTGGGGGGGGGGATTGTGTGCCTGCCGCACCTTTCTTGGGCGGGTGGGGTGGGCTCTTTGGTCTATTGGGGGCTGGGGGGTGGGCGTTCAGGGCCTAGAGAGGTCTAAAGGAAGACAGGCCAAAAAGGCCTGACAGATTGTCTTTTTCTGTTTGGTTGTGTGGTTCGGGGGGGGGGGGGGGGGGGGATTGACTGCAGTTTAGTTGATTGCAGGGGATTTTTTTTGTTTTGTTTTGCCCTTGTATGGGAGGCTCTGTGGTTTTTTAAACAGGTATTTCCTTGGCTTTTGTGTGTGCATGTTTTCTCACCATTGTTTTGGAGTTTTTTCCTTTTTCTTGGGGGGTTATTTCATTTTTTTCTATTGATTCTTCCTCCCCCATTCATTTTTTAGTGCTAGCTTCTCTGTTGTGTTCATGTGTTGTGGTGAGCTGGGCCCTTGCTCCCTATTTTTCATTCATTTATTTAGAGGAAGGGCAGCCTGTTCATTGTTGTTCTGTTGAGTTGGTGGAGTTACATTGTTGTACTCCTCCTGGCAGGTTTCATTTGAGCCATTCTGATATAGTTAGAAGTTGAGATTTAGATGCTAGTTTTCATAAGGGGGTGTTAGGAATGATTTTTAAAATTTTAATTTAGGTGTAGGGAAATAAATAAATAAATAAATAAATAAATAAATAAATAAATAAATATTTCAGAGTCTGTTAGGTTGCAGTGAAGGACAGGTAGCTAGGCACTGAACTTCCCTTTGTTAGCTAGTCAGAGTTTGGCCTGTGGGAACAACGAACAGCAAGACGGGAATGCAGCAGGGCTCTGGGAGAATGGTAAAAAAAAAGTGGTGTGGTGAAGTAAAGGGCAGCAACTTTACCCCTCACCTGTGCAGAGACCTGCTCTTCAGTGGCCTTCCACCACCCTGACCTTTGCAGGAAACAACAAAAACTCCTGTAAGCCTCTCTTTGCATTCTGCTGTTTAGGCTGCCCCTCCTCCAGCTGCTGAGTCTTTCCTGCAGCAGCAGGAGTTGCCTGGATTGTCTTTTGGGGTGAGCTTTGGTGACAAGAGTGATGCACATCTGGAGTTCACACCAGGGACCAATACCTGGTTGGAGGAGCTAGAGCAGGGGTTGCAAGCAACACCTCCTTCTCTGGATCCTCCAGAGCCAAGCAGGTCTTCCAAGGGCAGAAGGAGAGTGCAGAGGCGGTGCAAGAGGAACAGATGGAGGGGATCCCCAAGGTGCCCTCCCAACCCCTTTCCTTCAGCTATCTCTTCTGTGCTCCCTAGACACAACATGTCCGCCCTGAGTTCCCCACAGGAGTTGGCTCTGGGGGTGCCTGCAGCTGCTGGTCAGCATGGGTAGCCCTTCACATCCTTGGTCTGGAAGCTCTACCAGGTGATGGAGGATCTCTGTTTTGCACAGTGTCAGCTGTGTAGAGCCTGGAGAAGCTGAGGGACAGACATTTGTCATCTCTCAACTTCCTGACTCTGGAACTGACAAAGCACCACCAGAATGGGGTGGGGGTGGGATTTTTCTTTTCCACTGGAAACAATTCAAAACTTCACAGGATAAATGGGGGCACCCCCTTTGGAGGCCCATCGAATTGAACCCCCAACCCAACGTTCTCCAAATATGGGGGTTCTTCTGAGGAGAGTCATCTGATGCAAATTTGGTGCCTCTGTCTTGAAAAACAGCCCCCCTTCTCCAGAGGCCTCCCCCCAAATTTCCCATAAACTTTAATTTGAGCAAAAATGTTTTGGATATCGATAAAAGCTGAAAACCCCCATTTACTGGCATGGGTATTTGACTTTGGGGTTTTTTTCCAAAAATTGAGTCCCAAAAAATTGAATCTGAAAAACACCAAAAAAATAGTGCACACTTCGAGTTACATCCTTACCTTCGTTTGCTATTAACGTGTCATGCCTGCAAAGTTCATTCTTTAAAAACAGTAATCCCAAACATCCTTCCGCCACCCTGACCTCTGGTTGGAGTGGTATTTACCTTCTCCCCCACAATCTAAAGTCTACCCCACGCCACCAATCCACGGTGCTTACCTTGGCCCGGCGCAGAAAGGCTTGGTATGGAAATGGCACCATCACTGGTAAAGGCAGAATAGAGGTTCTCGCTAGAAGGCGATGGTTTAAGGGGCTGTAACAGATGATTCTGTCCTATCTCTGGGGTACTGCCAGGAGGTTGTAAGGTCTGTTGCGGGGGCAAGACTGAAGGTGCACTCTGAGCAGACAGATTGCCTGTGGGGAAAAGGCAAGCAGTTAGGCCAGCACGGTGGATACCTGGTTGTTCTGTTCTAAAAGTGCTGCTCGTGGAGTTTTATGTTTTGCATCATGCTCTGCCAGAACATATAGGGAAGCTATGGTTGCAAACCAGCAAGAAGTAAAAGATGAGTAAAAGGTGAACATCAAGGGTGAGAAAAGCACAGATCAGAAAGGAAAAGGTGTCATATGATTCTTGTACTTGACAGAGAACTACGTATCTTCGCTGTGTGCACAGCTGACACAAACAGGGAAAGCCACTTTTCGCTCCTCATAAACTCTGCTGCACACTGTCATTTATCTTGCCACCTTTTTAGATGTTCGTTTCCGTTCTTAGGCTGTTCCTGTCCAGTGGCTTGTTTTTAAACTGTCAACATGGTGCTAACTGTAAGCCACCCTGAGCGGGACTCTGAAGAGGCAGCATAAAAATATCCTAAATAAATAAATCTAAAATGCAACACTTACAATGAGATTGGTAAGGGATACAGTTGAAGTGTTCTGCAAAACTTATAAACTAGAGTATGCCATAGTGGACAGTGCTGGACCACCCTAAATTCTGAATGAAATTAACGTGGAAGTCAATAAAACCCATACCCTTCTGTAGAAGCCTAATGGAGCCAGGCAGCCTCAAATACCAAAGCAGAAGACAGCAGAATTTCAACAGTAGCAAGTCAAATGGGCCTCAAAATCAGCCTATCCAACAACTCTCAAAAGCTTAGCACCATTGAGCAAAAACTGATTTGTGCAGCCATAACTACGTCATTATTTATGGTGCCATACCCAAAATCTGAGGGCTCTTGTTACCCTGGGAACTGCTGCGGCTGGATTTGCTGCTTTTTCCTTTAGTAGGTCTTCGCCGCCTTCCTGACAGAGGAGCGGCTGGAGGGATGATGACAGCTGGAGGCACCTTCCCCAGTTTTGTATAAAGCAGTTCAATCTCCAGCTTCTGGCGACTCTGAAGCTCCTGGATCTCTTTAAGGTGCCTAGAGAAGAGAAGCACAACCCAGTGTTACAACGCTTCTACTACCCTCCCGTGCCACATCACCAGATGGCTCGAAACTTGGGATTGCTGCAAAGTGAATCCAAATGAGAGATAATCCACCATTAGGAATTAAAGCCAGACGTACAACAATTTTAGCCCACTCATACACATTGATAAGCTAGAAGGTTCACTTGTCTTTTTTAATGAAGTGGCCAAGATGGAGTTATGAGTGGGTGAGGTCCCCAGATTATGGCATGCCTTGGCCATGAATTTAATGGCTTGTTTTTATATTGTGTTGCTTTAACTGTAAGCCAACTTGAGCAGGACTCTGAAGAAGCAGCATAGAAGCAGCATTGATACAGTAAATAAGCCACTTTTCTTTAAGGCGTTTCATCTGCAATGCAAGAAGAATGAACACATGCTCATTCCACTAGGAAAACAGGCACAGATTTTCTAGGTCTACAAGTCCTGTAGACACCTTAATCAATGGCTACAAGGAATTAATACTGCAGTTCCTAAAGTCTTAACCAAGCAAAGATACTTCCAGCCATTTTCCCATAAAAGGGTCTGACAGAAGAAAACCTCCACTTACTTCTCACGTAATCGGCGCAGCTCACACTTCAAGTCTTCATCTTCTATATCCGACTCATTATCACTACTCATGTAGGAAGAGTTAAATGAGTTGCTAAGGCTTTGGGCTGGAAGACTGAGCTTGGACCCAGGTGGATGGAGTGAGTCTGGACTGCCTGAGCCTTCATACATTTCCTTAGCTGCCCTACTCAGGAAGGCAGCTTCCAGCTCAGACGACGGTCCATTCAGCTGCAGGGAAAATCTTCTCCCCACAAGCTCTGATCTAGGAGTCGTGAGCGGCGAAGAAGCCTGCTCCGACTCTGCAGACAGAGGGACTATTCCAGGGATATCCCTCTCCACACAGGTCACCTCATCTTGGGTTCTTGATACAGAAAAGCGACCCACTTGGTCAGTTGTTGTTGTCACCTGGAAACGCCCAACCTTAGTCGGCTGCAGTGGCATGGTGGAAGCTTGTGAAAAGACACCATCCACCACATCTGGGGGAGCTGCCGTGGTTTTGGCAGTTCCACTGGGGCCTGACTTCACCAGAGTACTCTCTGGGCTACTGCTGGACAACGATGAGGAATCCGAGGTGGTTGTGTCAAAATGCTTGGGCTTACTTCCACCAACTTTCTGATCATCCACAGCCACTGACACCTAAACAGGATGGAGACAGGTCATAAACATTCTGCACACCTCAGAGCATATTTCCCCAGAGCTCATGAAAATACAACCCAGGGAAGTAGCCAGTTGGCCATCAGACTAGAAGTAAAAATGTTAGTTATCACTAAATGCCATCAACAAATACTAGACTTGTTATAATGTTAGCAATGTTCCTAGGCTGGAGTGTCACATCCAGGACATCTGGAAGAATATCCGAGTTTGACAACATGAACTAGGCATGGCGTTCTCCCCACTTCAGATCTCCTCTCTGTAAAACGGAGCAACTAGTGAAACAAAGAGGACAAGGCAAACACTTTGCTAGTACCTGAAAGCGACCCATCTTAAGAACTGCAACCCCTGAGGCAGTAGTAGTGGCACAACTCTCTGCATCCCGAGAATCTGAAACCAAGCAAGTGATAAGAGAAGATTAATTTCTTTCTTATCTCACTATGTTGTGAAAATATTCCAGGACTCGGATCAATCTTTTCCCTGGTATTGTAAAAATATCTAAGAAAGTACATCCTAAATGCTCTAACAACTTTAATCACCAACAAGCTCACTACGATGAGCCCCTATTTGAGCAAAGCCAGAGTCTGTTCATTCAGGCCTGTTAGCAAACTTTTCAGCATGACAGGATTCTATGAATATTGTTAGGCATACAGAGGAAGCCTGAAAATAAGTTCATTAACTCACTGCTGCACTATATGAATGGACAGCAGTAAATCAGAAAACACCGTGACAACGACATGGCACTGAGAAAATTGACAGATATCCTGGATCTCTGACCACAGCACAAATTGACACATTAAGCAACAGTATTTTTGTGCAATGGGAGCAAACGCAGCAGTCCTAAAGACGGTCTCCAGCTGTTGCTAAGCAGCCAGGGTTAAAAGTTTTAACCACTGTCACACAAGTGTTCTACTTTTCCACATCCTAGGAGAGTGGATTCATTAGTTCCGGGGCCAAATTCCAAAACCAAAAGCAAGGACTTGCGAGATTAGATAGGATTCTTGTTGAAAACAGAGCAACCAGCTTAATTAATGGCAAATTGCAAGTTTTCTTTTTCATGAACTTTTCACTCAAAGTGATCTTACCGGTACTTGTAGGCTGCTCTGCTGCACTCACTGCTCCAGTAACAGTTGTAGAAGTCGCAGATTGCAGGGGCTGCAAAGAAAAAAAAGTTTTTAGTTTAGTTATTTTTATTACTTGCAGATCCTTTTCCAAAATTCAGGAAAACAATTTGCCTGAACTCTTTTATAAGAGCTCATCCATTTTTTATTTTTTACATTTCTCATCATACTGGGAACTTTTAAATGGCAAACATGGTATTCCCCTCCTCCACTTTATTATCACAGCCACTCAATGAAGCACGGTAGGCAGAAAGTGCACAATTGACCCAGTGCCAGTCAGCGAGCTTCACAACCAAGAGAGCATGTGAACCTAAATCTCCCACACAAACTACTACACTACAGTGACTCTCCTCACAGCTAACTCCGCCACTACTGTGTGTAAAAGGAATCCCATTTTCAAAACGGTTCTCCACAGCAGCTTATTTCCTAAATTAAAAAGCAGTTTTGCTGTCATTGAAACAGGACTTGTTCTTCTCATAAAACAAAATGACATATGACTAATATGCCTCCTGCTGCCTATTGAATGCATGTCCCAGAGCTCTGGCTCCCTGGAGCTTTACCAATTTTTAATTAAGGCATTTTTGCTCACAGTTTCAACTTGTAAAGCAAATAAATTCACTCTGTATGTGTGAGTAAGAGAGTCCTCAGTAATGGGCTAAATTTGTGTCTGGGCTTAACCACTGCAAGTGGGGGTGAGGATATCACATGACTGATTGTTTTAAGACATAAAGAATTTGCTGAATGAAAAAGGACAGATACAGAGGAGAATGTTTATAGCTTGATATTTCTTCCTGATATGCTATTTTTAGGGTCTACAGGAAGAGTCAGAAATGTGAACTGTCTTCTGCTGAGGTACAATTCAGACCCACAGGTTTTTTTGCATTGCAGAGGATGCCAACAATAATCCCACTAACTTTTGATTGACTCTTAGAAACCATGAACACTGCTGAGCTTTTGCACCTCCCTCTACCCCAAAGCCTACAACTACCTCCCAAAAGCTGATGCTTGGGAGCCAGGTGAACAGAATGATCCTGTAAGCTGCTGTGAAGAAAGAATCAGGGGGCACCATCCCTCCTTGCTATTCCACTGATGGCGTTTCCAGCGAAGCAAGAAGCTCTATCAACACGCGAAGCAATGCAGGCCAACCCCCCTTCTTCACAGCAGCCCCTCCTGGTCCATGGAATTTTCTTCCAAAGGGCTCAGTTAGCCAGAAGTGTCTTCTACTGACAATTCATACTGTCTACCCTATTCTCTCTCCCTTTGGCTCATAAGTGCAATGGCTTGGTTAAAAGCTACTCAGATTTTATTTCAGAGGCTGGCCATAAAGGTGCTTGAGGTGTTACAGCAAAATATACGCTTAGACTAGAGTTACTCCCAACAATTAAAAAGGTTGCATCCCCTGACACAGCATTTATATTAAGTGGGTTTTGGGAACTCTACCAAACACTTTAGTCCTTGACTGTTTGGACATCCTCTTCTTATTTTGTCCTTTCCTTCCTATTTTCTACTCCTGTTAAGTCCAAGTAGCACAAAAATCTGCCTTCTCATCATGAAGTTGTGGCACACACAATTCAAAACCCCCAAATTTTAGTCAAGATGGGATACAGAAAACAATGGTTCTGATAGCTACAGAGAGTGAACTAGAGGGTTCTGGTCTTCTTTAACATTTCATTTCAAAAGATCCTACTAACCCTATTAAAAGTTGAAGGGCTTTTGGAAGGTGATTGTATCTACAACTTTCTAAAAATCCACAAACCACCTTCCAATAAATCATCATTTGAAACCTCTCAAAGCATTCATCTGAGATGTATCTATGCACCAAAGCTAGGGAATTAAAGCATTCATTTAATGTGGGCACAATCTGGACAGAAAGCTTGCACACACAGCCAAGGATATATACACCTTTGCATAGGCATATGGCAGATCATTTGGATCATACCTGACAAGTTAAAGAGCCCCAACTGAAGGCAACACTTGAGGGTGAATGTGGAAGCTTTCAACAAATGCCCATGAAAAACTTACACAGGTTGTAGCTGATGTTGTTGGGACAGTCTCAGGACTCAGAGCTCTTCTCAACTGAGCATCCAAGTCTTCTAGAGGTTGCTGGGACTGCAACAAGAAGAAACAGTTAGTTGTAATTCCTGAGCATTCCTATGTTGAAACAGCACCCCAAATCCCAGGCACCTGTCTGACAACTGCTGCCACCAAGAAAAGAGCATCTGTATTCTGTAACAGTGACATCCACCACCCCACTATCACAGAGACCAACAACAATTGCCTGCTTGGCAACTGCATGCACATTATATTGTCAAAGGCTTTCATGGCCGGAATCACTAGAGTGTTGTGGGTTTTCTGGGTTGTATGGCCGTGTTCCAGTAGCATTTTCTCCTGGCAATTCCAGAGGATGCCAGCCACAGATGCAGGCAAAACCTCAGGAGAAAATGCTACTGGAACACAGCCATACAACCCGGAAAACCCACAACACTCTTGTGTGTACATTCAGATTTGGCCACAGCAGTAGTGTCAGGAAGACGATGCAGATTTGGGGAGAGGACATGGCAACATATGCCCACCAGTAGTGAGGAAGTGGGGCAATACTACTAATTAGCTTTAACCTTTATGGATTTTCACAAACACTGAAGACTCTATATACACAGAAACCTTTATATATACTCGACATCTTTAAAATGTAGGAGGAAAAAATTGCAATCACATTAGAATCCAGTGATACAAAACAGAAGACCAAGGTACTAAATGGCTTTTTAAATCTGTAGCCTGTAAAGTTAGAAGCCTTCACCCACTAGTGTAGGGGTCTGCAACCTGCAGCTCTCCAGATGTTCATGGACTACAATTCCCATCAACCCCTGCCAGCATGGCCAATTGGAACAGCCACTTGTTAGAAGAAGGCGTCAATCTTTGCCAACTGAAGTAGTAAGATACAGCCTATTTTATTCATATATCCTGGTTTTCTTCCATTATGGTTGTGTATTGTAGCCATGCTGGATCCAAATGACATTACCCTAATAATGTTATATATGCATCATGTTGGAGGAACTTTTCTAGTAAATCAACTACTTTTTCATTTTTAAAAATGGAAGCAGTCCAGACTCTGCAATTGTGCCTTCTTAAAGAGCAGTCCGCAGTAACTTGGCCTTCACAAAACTTCCTTCAGAATAACTCTGTACATGGCACACTATAAAAAACCTTTGCAACCAATGCCCTACGTTAGTATTAAATAGATTTTTAAAAATAACTGTACACTCAAAGACACACATGAGTTAAGATACAGTAAAGTTTCAAGAAAAGATTGCTCCCCATATTACAACTATGAAATAGGAAGGCATTGTTTCTAGATTTAACAACATGGAGAAACAAGTAGATAGTGAGATACAAATACAGACAAGATCAGGCTTGGATCCACTGGGGAGTTCTTCAGATAGGACAGATTTTTATGTGCAGATCTGGATCCCTACCCCTACCCCTTGTAGCCAAAAATATTCCCCCCAACTACTGTTCCTTGGGAGGAAAGAACCTAAGAAACTGAATGAGGAGAAATCAGTAACCTTTCTGCTCTTTCCACCTATAGAAATCTTCTACTGGATCCAAGACATTATCTTCTGAAGATTACAAGAAGTCAAGACTGAGACATAAATAGTCTTTAATTCAGTCAACATAATTGCCAGTAGTAACTGGTTACACAAACCTGATACTTTTAAACTACTGATCTATAAAGCTATCCCATTTGATAAGAAAGGAACAGAGTTAAACAACAAATCCTTAAATTACTTAAATACCAGTTAAGATGGCAGCTTTCCTCAACACTGTCCACACAACTCATCATGACCACACCACCATTTACAAAAGTAAATTTGGGTATTGTGGGATAGATACGGAATGATGGCAACACAGATGCTCAGTGAATCAAGTGACCAGAACAAAAGCTGGTTACAACTAGATCCACCCAACCCAGTGAATTGGTCCAGTGAATCCACCCAGTGAATTGGTCGTCACCCTCAAGCAGAGTGTAGGCAAACATGTCGGTCCAAGTGTCAAATGAGATGCAGTGCTGGCCTGTGAAGACACTGGTGGGCTAACAAACAAAAGAAGGAAGAGGGGTGAGAGTTACTCTGGCAACAGAGCAGGTTCCACCTGAAAGAGACAGCCAGATGTACCTGGAAATCTCCCACAACTACTTCATAGTTCAAGTACAATGCAAGTATACCAGCAATGTCTTGGGCTGAGGAGCTGATAAATAAAACTATTTAAAATATATACACACTTGCCTTGCTCTTCAGCATCTCAGGACCTACTTCCTATAGGCAGGGCCAGAAGGAGCTCCAGTTGAAGATATCACCACTCTCGGTCCAAAAATGGTCCCAGAGCTATGCTCCAGAGTTGCTGAGTTTAACTACTACATCACCTGTTTTGTGATGAGGCAAGGCATGCTGGGAATTGCTTCCCTTGGTTTACATAACCAGAACAGCCAAGTCCAATAATTTACACAGGGAAGGAGTTAAATAAACTCCTTCAATCCCATCAATCTGCTTCAGATAATGCATTGTCAAAGGCTTTCACAGCCAGAATCAACTGGTTGTTGTGGGTTTTCTGGGCTATGTGGCCATGGTCTGATAAGTTTTAGCTAATAATGTTTCACCTGTATCTATGGCTGGCATCTTCAGAGGCATGTCATGGTAAGTTGTGCCACGGAGAGAAACCCACATGGCTACATAGGCCAGAAAACCCAGCTGCTTCAGATGCTAGAAATAATTCCATGGATTGTTTTATTCTCAAGGGTTAATTCTCTCACAATTTTCCTAACCCAAAAATCTAAGAATCTGACTGTAAAGTGCCTCTGCTTCAATTATGCACTACAAGTTGTATGAACAATCTGGAAATTTCTCCCCATTTGCACACCACCCAAATCTGCCCCCTCCAGAACACTACATGCTCTCAGGTGTACAGACAGACCAGTTTGCCCATTCTCCTCTCCAGCCCCCTGAATGAACGCAACATGCCAAGCCTCATGGAGGACTATCCTCAAATTACATGTAACAGTGTCTTCTATAACAGTGCTCAGTGATAAATTTTAGTTGTTGGAAAGAATGCTGTACATTTTCCCACACCCATTGATTTTCACTGGAAGGAAAGAGACTGCCATTGGGCACTGAATGCAGCATCTCTAGAGAATTAGGATCTTACTGTCTTTTACCTAACTGTGTCTCATCCTATGTTCTGTACAGCACTTGAAACACTGGTATAAAGCAGTAATAACTGTAAATGGAAAATTCATGCAGAAGCGAAGCTATGCAATTGTATCTCACATAATCACATTTTTATCCCATCCTTCCTTCTAATGAGCTTAGGATAGTTTACATAGCTTCCCTCACTCTTCTAGTTTATTGTTAGAACTACTTTCACAGCCAGGGCTATGGCTGAGTGGTGCATATGGAAGATCACAGGTTCAGTCCCCAGTATCTCCAGTTAAAAGGACTAGGCAGAAAAACCTCTACCTGAGACACTGGAGAGCAGCTGCCAGTCTGAGTAGCTAATCAGCCTAAGGTAGATTCATGTATTTGTATGTGTTCACATGACATACAAGTTAGGCTGAGTGTGTATAACTAGCTCAAGATCATCTAGTGAGCTTCATGTGAGGGGGGAGTTGAAGCTCTCCCTTCCTTTAATCTGTGTAATTTGTTCAGTGTTTGGTGTGCTTCCCCACATACCAAGTCATGATTATAGTATGATAACACTGATGCTGAAAGATGTAATGGTTCTCAATGAACCAGAATGGATTAGTTGGCACTCTTAGCGAGAGAGAGAGAGAGAGAGAGAGGGGAGAGAGAGAGAGAGAGAGAGAGGAGAGAGAGAGATATCCATAATACTTTCTTCCAACACCACATTTTAAATTAATCTACTTCTTCTTATCAGCTTTCTTCATTATCCAGTTTTCACACCCATACATAGTAACAGGGAATACTATGGCATGAATTAACTTGATCTTGGTTGCCAGGAGCCACGTCCTGACATCTTTTCCTTCATGAATGCCCTTCCCAGTCTCAGTCTCCTTCTGATTTCTTGACTGCAGTCACCCTTTTGATTGATGATGGAGCCAAGGAATAAACTCTTGAACAATTTCAGTTTCCTTATTGTTCACCTCTGAATTGAGTAATTCTCCAAGAGTCATTGCTTTTGTCTTCTTGATGTTCAGCCACAGTCTTGCTGTGGCACTTTCTCCTTTAACATTCCGCAGTAGTTGTTTCAAGTCTTCTCTATTTTTTGCCAGTTAATGTGGTATCATTCGCATATCTCAAATTGTTAATATTCCTCCTTAAGCTTTCACTCCACTCCAGCTTTCCTTATGATATGTTTTGATACCGGTTGAAGAGATAGAGAGATAAAATGCCTCCCTGTCTAACACCTTTGCCAGCTGAAAACCATTCTGTTTCTCCTAACAGGAGTCTTTTATACAAGTTCTGCATTAAAACTATCAGATACTACGGCACACATATTTCCTTTAAAACCAGGCATAGCTTTTTATGATGTACACAGTCAAAAGCTTTGCTATAATCTATGAAACACAAGTTGATTTTCTTCTGAAATTCTCTTGTATGCTCCAATAACCAATGTAAATTTGCAACATGATCTCTAGTGCCTCTTCCTTTCCTGAATTCAGCTTGAACATCAGGCATTTCTTGTTCCATATATGGTAACAGTATCTGTTGTGAGATTTTGAGCATTACTTGCATAAGAAAATATCATGGTCCAATAGTTGCTGCAATCTTTGACATCTCTTTTTTTAAATTGAATATAAATTGAGCATTTTCCGTCCGTAAGCTGTTGTTTTGTTTTCCATATTTGTTGACATATTCTTGTCAAGATTTGAGGGACCCCATTGCTCTTACTTGGAATAGCTCTATTGATATCCCATCTGCTCCTGGTGATTTATTTCTTTCAACTGCTCTCAATGCAGTTTTCACTTCACTTTCTAAAACTGTAGGTGCTTTAAAAATATTCTTCTTGGAAGGAATCTGTCATCCTTCCATCTTTTCCGTATTCAATGACACACACAAAGCCCCTCAGCACATTAAGGTGTGCATCTAAAAGGGGCAGTATCAAAACAGGAACACATTATGAAGCAACACAGCAATCAGCACCAATGGCAGTTTAAAATGTGTGATACAATTATTTATGTGCACATTATATTTATGGTATATGGATATTCATTGTCAAATTTAACAATTATTTTTCAGGAGCTTACACTAGATATCAACTTAGCCTCTTGAACAGTGTGTGTTAAATTTCAGATTAAGAATTTCATAGTTTTTAAAAGGAGCTTGGAGTCAATACTTGGAAGTAAATTATTCCTGTAAAAAATTCCAAACAAAATGCATCTGTACCAATATACTTGGGAACGGGAGTACAAAATCTAGACAGGATGGGGGTCAAACAGATACTACTAAACAGAAAATTCTGCCATAGCATCTGTAACTGAAGAATTCATTTATACTGGCCAGCAGCATCTGAACATACAGCTTGATCTGTACGTTTCTAGAAGCCTATGGTTGTTGGAATCAAAATACTGAACTAGATGGATTTTGGTATAATCCAGAAATTCTCCTGTGTACATTCTGAGCATTATTTAGGGAGTTTACATTCTAACCTTACAGATTTGGCACATGCTTAAAATTTTCTTCCTTATGTTGCTGCAGTGTATGTTTTAAGTGATTTTTGTATTCTCCGTGCCTTGTACTTGTAACTTCTATCAAACATAATCTCAGCCTGTACAGGAAATGCTGACTTTGGATCTTTACAGTCCATATTGCTGAAACATCCCCTTCCTCCCTCAAGCTGAATTTCCAGGTTCACCTCCATTCCTTAAGATGGTCCTTACATTGGAAGATTCAAGATGGAAGTGTTCACAATGTGGGCTTTGTTTTAAGACTAGCAGTATTAATCTAAGATTATGCACTACACCACTTCCAGTTTCTCCCTCAAACACAAGCAGCACCATGCAGTTGGCAGTTCCAGTAGGGAAAGTACTCCGTGCACTGAACAGATACCGAAGACAGATTTTGCAAAGTTAATAATATTGGAACAACTTAAGAGAACTAAGGGCTTGCACACAGCAGCCTTAAACTTGTGCTCGAAGAATTAAGTCACTAACTTGCATTACTTTAAACTTTGGGCCCCAGCATCCCAAAAACAGCACCTAAATTAGAAGCCTATTTGTTACCAGGATTATACAAGAAAAGGTTGCTCAGTAAAAAAACAAAAAAAAAGTCTAGAAGGAAACATCATGCAATAGAGTTTAATTTCAACATGCTCTTTGAAAAGGGAAAGAGAAGAGAAGCAGATAGCCGTATAGCACCTGAGTTAGTGAAGGTCCCGGAAAAGGTGGCAGCTGCTCACTGGGTGGAGTGCCAGCTGGAAGTTCAGAACCTACTGGAGCCTATGGATAATGAACATGAAACTCAAGTTCAGTCACGGAACAGAAGAATCATACATCATCACATAAGTATCTTCCTCAAGACACGTTCAATCACAAAGAACACCGTTTAACTTTTACAGAAGCAGAAGTGCGTACAAAAATTCCTGTTATTTCAGATTTTACCGATGCCTTGCTATGAACATTGGTTCCTACTGGGACACTGGCAACTTCTGCAAACGCAAAGTGAAGGTGTGGCTGCTACTGGAGGAAGATCCAACTCACTCCAGGTTTAAAGGCAATGTAAAACAAAGCAAACCACACACTAAGGGCTCTCCCAAGATCAATACAAACCTTGCTCTGACACATCACTAATGCTAAAGAGTCATTTTACACATCTCATTTTTCCTACTCAGGACATCTCCATGTAAGGTTAACAGATTGCTCCACATAGCAGCTTCCTAACTCACCTGATGTCATAAACAGCTCAGAAAAGAACGGTATGAAGCAGCCCAAATATGTTTTTAAAACTGTTTTCCTTATAAGAATCATTGTAAACTAATGCAGAAACCTCAAACTACTCGTAACATAGTACTGAATTACCAGTATAACATATTTATATCAGATTTTTTACAGAAATAGTATGATTTTTCCACATTACATTTGTTACAGTATCCATGCTGAGAACCCCACTGTTTTTCTACAAGAATATTTACTGCTTAAATACCAAACACACTTGAACTCAGCATCGAAGGTGGATATGGTCTAGAGAGAGTAACTACCCTTTCAAACAAGAAGCCTGTGATATGCCACCGGCTCAAGTTAAACTGTGATGCACAGGTAGATTCAGTGGGGCTAAGTCTTTGTGAACGCTGTTTGTTGCAAGCACATGCTACGACTGTTTACCTGCATTTATAACACTGTGAATTGGATCATGCATCAAGGCAAAGAGGAACTGAGTTGGATTACCAGGAAACTGTTATACTAAAAAGCAACAGAATAGGACACAATCCAGGTGGTTATTTTTCACCTTCACAGGGTGTGGCATTAAAGCCCAGGACTTCTTGGAATACTTTCTTCTGCCCCCAAACATCTAACTGAGCCTGGACTTTTGCTTTGGTACTTCCCAGTAAACACAAAGGAGTTCACCACTATCTACTTTCACATACATTCCAACATTTGCCTATATTTTGAGATACTCTATTTCTTCCGGCCAGAACTTTTAACACTTGTACTTCTTCCCCCAAAACTGGCATAATTAATGTTTACGAAGTGACTAGTACATACACATGGCAAATGTAAGCCTTCATGTGTTGCAAAATTGGCCCTTTGAGTCTATGAGGAGTCAAGTTCTTCCCGCCTTTACTTGTAATTGCTGCAGATAAGCTCATTCTCTTAAACCATATTCTGTCGGGGCTTTGCTCACATCAAATGGCATGCCTACCCACTTCATCTCATGCTCTGTGATAACAGGAACACTAGTAGTAGGATCTTTGCAAAAGGAGAAACACAGAAGTTAAAAAATGGTCCACCTGAGGCATAGCAAAGCAGCAAGTAACTCGTTTGGCTTGATCTCAAACTCCATGAGCTCCAAAGCAATGTTATAGGCTATGGCACAGGTGTCAAACTTGCAGCCCTCCAGACGTTATGGACTACAGTTCCCATCATCACCTGCCAGCATGATGCTGGCAGGGGGATGATGGGAACTGTAGTCCATAACATTTGGAGGGCCGCGAGTTTGACATCTATGGGCTATGGTGTGCTTTTTACCAGTGTGAACCATGGTGTTCTTGTCACAGCCACTTGCTGAGCCAAGACTGGGCCTATCCCGTATCACTCATCACCTGGAGAACAACCTTTTGAGAATGTATTTATGCTGCCTCTTACATCTTACAGAAATCTCTCAAATACTATTGATCTGATGTCCCATAAGATGCAACCAGTGTTATCATCTTTCCCCTTAGGATTTTGCTTTAGTGGCCACACACCATAGAAGCTCTAGTTTCCCCTATTCTTTTCCAAGAGAAATATCTGAGAAGCACAGCCAAGATATAAAGGCTATTTCATAGATTACAGAGACATGTTATGTATTATTACTCTTCCTTTACATACAAAAGAGAATATATGACATGGAAAGCAATACTACTTTAAAGGCACACACAAACACAGAGAAGGAAGAGCCGAACTATAAATAATGACTATCCATGACCAAGGAAGTCATATATAAACCTGGTATTATCCTTTTCACAGAGTATTCCCCCAACCCCCCATACATTTCAACATACATTCATAATAACACTAAATCCTTACTGGAACTCTGCTAAGAGGAGGCTTTGAAGGAGGAGTCCCTGGTTTTGTTGATCCTGGCGCAGTGACAGATGCTGCTGGGACACAGCTGACTGGGGTACCTGACTGAACAGGTGTAGCAACAGGCGTCATGACAGGCAAACTTGTTGAGCCAAGTGGCAAGGTGGCAGGTGGTACGTTAGCGCTTGCAACAGGAGCCACAGGCTTCGTGGGTGCAACAACGGTTGTTGGCAAGCCAGGCATGACCGTCGTCTCTACAGCTAATGATGTGTCCAGGGGCATTGATGGGTGGGCTGCTCCAGCAGCGCCGTGTTCACTGAAGAGTGATCGCAGTTTTTCTTCCAGGGTTTTTATGTCATCTATGCCAGGTGCTTTGGGCTGAGCATCGGCATCTGCTTCCAGACAGTGCGTATGAGGTTGATTGGGCAATGGAGCTGGTTGAGGCTGACTATGTACTAAAGTCTGCTGCACCACAGGCACATTAGCCATTGGCTGTGCCTGTGGCAGGATGCCAGGCAAAGGAACCTGGGGTAATACTGGAGTAGAGACTGCACCTGCTGCTGGGGCTAGGATAGCTGAGGTAACTACCAGTGGGTTGGGAAGTGGCTGTACCCCAGCAGACTGACACACAGAGCCAGACATACTTGATGCTACAGCAGAGGGTAAGGGTACAGAAGCCATCCCACTTGTACTGTCCGGCTGCGGCTTGTCTGACAACTGCTCACTCTCTGATTTGGGGTGCAGGACGCTGACAGTCACCATTTCTGCTAGGGTAGGGACAGAGCTACTAGTGCTCAGTTGTGAAGGCTGAGAAACCATGCTCTGTGTCAAAGACACAGATGTTTGGGAAGCTGCCAGAAATGAACCACCAGCTTGCTGACAAGTCACAGACTGTGTCACGGCTCCTGATATAGCAACACTAGATCCCGTTGTTCCAGGCTGCGGCAACATTAGAGAAGCAGGGGTACTAACACTAGGGACAACTTCTCCAATGGCAGAAGCTGCCTGGGACGCTGTTGATGAAAAAGAAGGTGTGCTGATACTGGAAGCCACTGTGCCAACTAACTGTGGCCCAGATTGTAACACGGTTGGGGGAGAGTTTGAACCAAACTGGTCTGGTTCAGCAGCCAGTTTTTCTATTGGCTGTGTGGTAACAGACTGAGTTGCTGGTAGAGGAACACTAGTGGTGGAAGGAAGTGACACTGGAGGAGCGGTGACTGATGCTGATAGCTGTGGCCCGGTCTCACTTGTAGTGAGAGATGGAAAAGCTGGTATGGCCTGGTTAAAAACTGGGGGTGCCGTGCTTGGTCCTTCTGTCAGTGACCCATGCTTCAGCTCTGAGAATGCTTGTTGCAGGCTGAGCGATGACGCAGAGTGAGATAGATTCATTCCAGGGCCGTGAGGAGGGGAAGCTACACCTGAAAGGAAGCCAGAAATGCAGTCACCTTTCTCTGCAGAACTTTACTGAAGCTCACTGAAGGTCAAGTTAAATATTCACTAGTGCAACACGAAAAATTTTCCACAGGTTCTGCGCTCCCATTTTCATCCTTTTAGAATGTCCCCCTCTTCCCTAAGCTTGACAATCAAATGAACTGTGAAGTCCCATCTCCTGACAAGGCTCTATTGTTTTCAGTGAAGTCAGCCCCACAAAAGTTTATGCTTTTATTTGTTTTTTTTAAATATTAGAATTCAGAGACCTTTATTAGGCATATGCAACAAAGGGACAGAACAGAAAAGTAAATACAGTAAAAAACAGTAAAGGTCATGTGAGCAGAAGTCAAGGATACCCAGTTCAAAATACGCAGTTTAAAAATTTGGCTACGGTTTCAGTTATTTCAGCCTCAGGATTGTTGAGCAATTGCTATCCTGCCTTTTTCCTTCCAAGACAAATCTCCATGGCAGCTAATAATTAAATATTAACATCTGGCCAGCTTCTGAACATTACTGGAAACAAGAAGCTAATATGCAAGGTGGTGAGTGGTTGCAGGAAAAGGTTAGACCTGGTTTTCCTGAAGCAGTATAATTTACACCCCAGTGTCTGTAAGAAAGGCTGTAAGAAAGAGTACTAGTGCCTTACTAGTGGTAATACAGTGCTCAATGTATTGTCGAAGGCTTATTAGTGGTAATACAGTGCTCAATGTATTGTCGAATACAGTGCTCAGTTTGATACTTCACCTGAAATGGCATAGGGCTGATGCCACAATAATGGAGAAGGAAAGATTCATACCATAGTTCTTGCTACTGTACTAGATGAAACAGGCACTGTTTAATCGTGCTTATGTCACAAAGCTGTCTGCCCTGGCATTTGTTAGCATGAATAGCAAGCAGCTTCCACCTGGAAAACTGGTTAACTCACCAACATCAGAAAGTTCGTTTTCTGATGGAATGGAAGTAAAAAATCTCTGTTCTCGTAACCTGCTCTCTGGAACAGGACTGACAATAAACCGTCTTCCGGCAGAATGGACAACCTGAGTCAATGAACTAGGAGGAACACCTGAAAAAAAAACCCAAAAAATTATAAGTGAGAAAAATAACAACAACAAATTGTAGCCACACAAAACTTTACTGACCTCAGGACAACATGCCGGGTTTTTGCCAACTGCTTAACTGAGGTCTAGACATGAATTATAAATTTCTGTTGTGTGGAAATATTTACAATTGCAACATCTGTTGCTGTCAAAATGTGGCCATGCGGCATTAAATGTCTGAATCTCCTTTACTCCTACAAATTCTAATTAAATCAACGCAGAAAATGAAACCTACAATATTTGTCTATAAACATTTGATGCCAATTAATAAATATGATATGCAGAGTCTCACAAATGAATAGGATAAGGAGCTAGATCCCCCTATTTTGCCAAAGTAATGGGATAGGGCCTGAAAGTTTATATCTGCTCTCTCTACAGCTCTTAAATTGAGACTTACCCTTCAAAAAATTATATTTAGGATATTCTTGACACCACAGAGGCTTTTTAGCAAAGGACTCAGTAAAATATCTAACTACTGGGTTATAACTCATAAGATACAATCCTTAAACATATGCCATGGGTGTGTCCAATCATTCATTCAGTTTTTCTGGGAAGAAGTTCTTGAACTAGAATGCTCGCTAATTTTTGAGGATGTTTATATACTTTTAAATTATCTGCCTGTCTCTTGGAAACAAACCAATGTCAACAAAAATGGATTCTCCTGTGCCCTCAATATGGCTAAAAGACTCATATTACAACACTGAAGAGATCAATGTCCACCTGCAGCTAATTAGTGGATTGTGGACCTTTGAACGTTATCAATATTTGAACCATGGCATATAGATGACAATTGTGCATAGACTTATTTTTAGATATTTGGAAACCGTTTATAGAAATGAATGTGTAGATCAGTGACCACTGTAATTTTTGTCTCTACTTTATATGCACATTATTTATTTATTTATTTATTTATTTCCCTTTTTATTCTATAAGGCGCCCCACCCCCCATCCCCCTTTAGTTTTGAAAGAAAGAACGACATTAAAAAAGGATAACATGCTGTAAGGACCAGACACTCTGGAACTGACCCAGATGGTACTGGTGTTACTTTGGGGTTAAAACCAACGTATTCAGCTTACCAATTCTTTGTGGCATGGAAGACACGGGATCCGGCTGTTTGAAGTCTCCATCTAATTTCTGCAACCAACAAAGATAATTTTGCAGTATGAGCCAAGAACTAGGGAACACAGACACTGAGGCATGACACAACAGAAATATTTATGTGCTACCATTCTACTCAGTCAAATTTAGAGTCTTCCCTCTAACCTTCCAGTGGTGAAAAACCACCAGAAGTCTTCTTGCACCACAGGAAGTGTGCACTTGGCTTTACAACCCACTCTTAATCAGAGTTCTGACTTCCTGTCTAGCTACCAATACATTGGTCAAAATACGCGTGTACACAGGAGTTCCAAATACCATGTCCTTCCAACCTTCATGCAATTATAGACTATACAAGGTGGGAAGAAGACAACTGTGAAAACACTTCCAACCCCAAACCTCCCTTTTCTGTTTGCTGCACTGGACATGCTCAGTCTTCATCAGACTATATTGGGAACATCTTTCTTTTGGTTAATTTACACATATTTTTCTGCATTACTCAGAGAATTTTCTGAGTAAACAGAAACCAATACCTTTTTAAGTGGCTTGGTTTTGCTGCTTTCACAACAGATACAGAGGCCACTTGACTATTAGATCATCTGAGAGAATTCTATTGTAAATTGCTTGGAGACTATTTGATGGAGACAGCACAGATTTACAGAACATAACATTTAATAAGCAATTAAACATCTAGCCACTGTACAAAAAAATGTGGGCTGGAATAAAAAGGATGGAAAAATTTCCATCAGGACAAGGCTACAGGAATCAGAGCTGGAACTTTTCAAACAGCAAGAGAAAAAACAGAATGTACTTGTGGGGAGAAGAACACATTCTGGAAATGGGTACGGGTGGAAAAAAATAACACAAAGTGTAACCAGAAGATGCACACAAAAGAACAAAGATGAGGGGCAAGGGGGGGGGGGGTTACAGAGAAAAAGGGAGAAAAAGAGTCCAAAAGGACACTAAACGAAGGATAAAAAAACTATGGGAAACTGGTTCAGGTTAGACAAAAGGAAATACTCTTTTCTGGCTGTCAAATCACATCTGACTCATGGCTACCCCTGGTGGGGTTTTCAAGGCAAGAGAGAGGAAGTTTGCCTCTGCTGGCCTCGATGTCATGTCCCTGATATTCCTTAAAGGTCTCCCAACCAAATATTTGCCAGGGTTGAATCAGCTTAGGTCTTTACTCAACCCATGGAATTCACTGTCAGTGGAGGTAGTGATGGCCACAAGCATAGATGGCATTAAAAGGGGTTTAGACAAATTAATGTAGGAGAGGCCCATCAGTGGCTACTAGCCACGGTGCTTGAGAAGAACCTCCACGACTAGAAGCAGCAAACCTATGAATATCAGTGCTGGGAGTGCCTCAATCTCTATGCCCACTTCCGAGCCCCCCCTCCCCCGAAAGACAACTGGTAGGCAATTGCGTGAAAAAGGACGCTGGATTAGATGGTTCACTGGTCTGATCCACCAGGCTCTTTGTATGTCCTTAAGAAGAGGGTGATGAAAAAAAGAAGCTGCTGAAACAGGCAGTAAAGTATAATATTCTCTGGAGAGTTTGCACACAAGTAACAATTAAAGGGGGAGAGGCTGGGGACAGAAGGAAAGCACTGCAAAAGTTCAATCCCAAAATAACGAAACTGTCCCATGAATTCTACAGCGTTGAAATGTTTTTGAAATATGCAAGATTTTATTTAAAAAATAAGACATTGGGATTGAAGCCAGCCAGGTCTTTCGTTCCATCTTGCCAGTTCTCCTCCTTACTACAGCACCACCACCACCACCCCCCTTCAAGGCTTTCGTCCATGATCCCCACCACAGACTTCTCAGGGGGTGAAAGAGGACGCCTCCTCCTCCCTCCTTTCAGCAGCAGAAAAGCTGGTTGAAACCAGCCCATCACAACAAAATCGGGGGATAATAAGGAACAATGAAAAAACTGTTTGGACAAAGGAATGGAAAAAATGATATCAAGAAAGAAGAGGAAAAGGTCAGATGTTTGGTTTGAGATTGCACAGCTTTCCTGCCAAGACTGCTTGGCAAAAGAAAACGCTTGAACTCAGTGATGGAACAGAGAAAAAGTTCTGTGCTAGAGATCTAGAGTCATGAGTACATCCCCAGAAAAGAAATCCTTACCTGGCTTTGCATACTGTCCATGCTTTGATCGCCTTCTGGCTCCCCACTGGCATCTTCACTGAGCATTTCATCTGCTTTTTCTATGATCTCCCGCACCTGCTCAATGAACGATTCTCTCTCTGTTGCCAAAATAAATTCATTTTGCACCTGCATATGAAGACATAACTGAATAACTACAACAGCCTTCACATTTGCCCCTGAACCCAGGGCAGATAACAGTAGCTCCATGGAAGGTACCACGAGACCAAACGATGCAGTCCCACTGCAGATTTGCTGTGGGCAATTGGTCTTTCGTGGCTGTTAATGAGGCAAAGAAACTGTATATGGAGTCAACAAAGTTACGAATTACATTTGGAACAAAAACAAATATGCAAATATGACAGCTTGCATTACCAAGATGTCACTGGGGAGGCGTTAACCTCTCAAACGGTGCCTTTCCCTGGGATATTCAGTGTTATAGCAGCACAGGCCCAGCAGGCAGACAGACAGTATTATGTGGGCTGCTAGGATTTTGTCCTGCTAGTAAAGTGCCCTGACCAGGACTTTCCTAGTTGGAATGTGCAAACACAGTTTTGGGATATTTCCCTGGCATACTGCTCACCCGGCTGCCTAACTGTCTCCCTACCTGACCTATCAAAGGTGGTGTTGAAATTCCCCAGGTAAATCATCCTAGGAATACTCATTCACATTAAGGATACCTGGCGAGGCACAGCTCATGGTCTCCATGATAACCATGGGCTTCTCTCAAGTAATAACTGGCCCTGCCCCCATATGGGTCACACTGCTGATCTGTATTCTGTTCTGTCAGAAGGTGAGCTGAAGATGGAAAAAATTGAGGATAGTCCCCTTGTCATGGGTTTTACCAACACTCTGCAGGGGAGGGTGATTAAGATGTCCCGCCCTGGAGATCGCTGAATTCAGTTTCCTGATAGTTCTAGGGGTTTTTCAATTATTTCCAGGACACTGTTTCTATGATCTTAAAGCCCAGTTGTAGCCTAAGAAAAGACACGACAGAGTGACAGGAAAGATTCATGATAAATTCATGAGCCCTGGGGCATAGGGCAGGATATAAATCCAGTAAATAATAAATAAATCCGCCAAGATATAAGCTAGAGCTCCCTTTAAAACCAACTCTATGGCAGTGAGAAAGCAGTACTTCTCAACCACCCTTGCATCCCCACAGTGTAGCCCTGCAGAACTTTTCCTTTGGGGGGGGGGGGGAATAGATGGGGCCTACTGGGATGTGGCCCATGAGAGGAGATGGATTGTTTAGTGGATAAAATCTCCAACATTCAGTGGATAAAAATCTCACACATTCATACTGATTTGGACTTTATATTAGCAGTGATAGGATCAGACGGTGTCAAAGGGCTGAATAGCTCAGTTGTGCTTATTCAGTATGAGCACATTCAGTATGAGCTTATTCAGTATGAGCACATGGGAATGGGATTCTTAGAACTCTGAAAACTACCTTCTGCTTTTATGACACTTGGTGTTAAACTTGGCTGTTAAACTTGCCAGGGCAAGGCTGGTTGACTGGGTGCAGGAGACCATAAATGCCTCCTAGTGAGACTGATGTTGGACCATCCACTTCTAAAGAAATCTACTTTGGATTCAGTCATGGCATCAAAAACTGTGGGAACCCCCCTCCCCCCCCCCCCCCCCGAGATCAGCCTGTCCATCCGCCCCCTTCTATCCTCATATTTCACCAGTGGGTTAAGGATTATTTTTTTTGCTTGCTTCAGTTAGTGCCCCCTAACTGTCCCTCTTTCTTTTTGATGTTTTTAATTTTATGTGTTTGTTTTTAAAAGTAGTTTTAAATAATTGTTATCTCTCTGCTGCCCTTACAGCCCTAAATGGTTGGAAAGGCAGGACAGAAATATTTTAAATAAATAAGTCATACGATTTATACACTTACTCTCTATCATTACAGAGACTGCCTGTCTTGAGATGGAAACGGGCTGCACTCTCAATAATGTCATTTCCAGAGTTCCATGAAGCCAGATTTCAAACAGCTTGAACCTTCTCTCAACATTATAAACCTTGCCTAAGCTTATCTACAATACACATGCATACACGCATCCAATGAAGGGAGATTTGAGACTAGAAAACCTATACCCTTTCAAATCTTGTTGGCCTCTAAAGAGCTACTGGGTTTGAATCTTGTTTTTCTACTGCAGAAACCATGGCTACCCATCTGAAAGCATACGCACATGTACGTACATCAGCAGATTTAGAAATACTAGGTACACACCCATCTAGTGAAATACACATTATTTTCTTCAACTGGATCACACTCCTCGAGTACAAAGCAGTTTAAATGGAAAATATCTGCTTGAAAGAAGCTAATCCAGATGGCTTATCAATGTTACTTAAGAAAGTACTGGGATAAATGCTGCAACTTTTGACACTTCTAAACTGCAACCTATTAAGGCAGTGGTCTTCAACCTGGGGGTCGGGACCCCTTTGGGGGTCGAACAACCCTTTCACAGGGGTCGCCTAAGACTCTCTGCATCAGTGTTCTCCATCTGTAAAATGGATAAATGTTAGGGTTGGGGGTCACCACAACATGAGGAACTGTATTAAAGGGTCATGGCATTAGGAAGGTTGAGAACCACCGTATTAAGGCATAGTCAATGTAAGTGGCCATATCAAGTTATGTAACACAAGGAAACTACTGGAAGAAGATATTCAGTGGAACAGGCCAGTAAAGCTTTCACTGTTATTAATGTAAGTTAACGTCTCCCATTTGAATTGCTCACCATAATATAGGCTATTTCTTCTGGGTTGTCCCCATCCAAGTCAAATTTAAAAGTAACCATTTTTCTATTGTGCGTCTCTAGCTGGCATTCCACAACCCGATCTCCTTTGTTTGAAACCTGGAAAACACAATGCTGATCTTCAATATGAAAAGTAAACAGAGAAGACAGTCTATAGAAAAGCTGGGAGCAGGACGGAGATAAGAAAATACTTCATAGACAGATTTAAGAGAACTCTTCTGGTTTCATGGCCTTTCAAAATCTGACCAGTGAGATTTCAGACCTTTTCCCTATAAGTAGAATGTGTTGAAAACAGGGTAAAGGCTGAAAGAAATTCAGAATTCTGTCTTCAAAGAACATGTGTGATACCAGGGGATCTCTCTCTCTCTCTCTCTCTCTCTCTCTCTCTCACACACACACACACACACACACACACACACACACACACACAAACACACTTTCTTATTTTCAAAAAGGGAGTTTGATGCTGACAGTGCAAACACACATAGTTGCTTGGATCTACTCACAATTAAGGCGGAAAACTACTGATGAGTAATATTAACTTGACAGGAGAATATATCAGTGTACTGAAAACATTGTTTTAAGTATAGAACCACCAAATTATAGAACCACTCACATTGAGAATTCTCAGTTTTGGACGTGTAGTCTTTTCATGGCGAGAGCGGCTGCGTACCGACTTCCGATAATGCCGTTTTGTGGTCCTCCCTTCGTGTCTTCCACTAGAGGCTGGAGCACTCTCATTGCAGTCACTTAAGCCTGAAGCAACATCTGAATGTGCACTGAAAAAAGCCAACATGGGGCCAAAATCAGATATTTTTATTTCCTAAAATTACATGAAGATTATCTCACTCAACCACCTGTAATAAACATCCTGTAAAAACAAATGCTCTACCACAATATACAATTGTGAATACTTCTAAAGTTAACTAGTTTCATGAACATTACTAAGCATCTGCCTGCCATATTGTATGGTTTATGAGACACACTTCTTGAAAGACGAAGAAAAGTTCAGCTCTTCCTTGATAAAAGGACTCCAATGGATCATGAACTGGTTACATGTTACATCATTAAAAGGAAATGTTGTGAATACTGAAGACACTTGCTCTGTGCATCTAAGCTACCTTGAGTCATAGTGAGAAAAGCGGACTATAAGTAATGCAAATAAATCTAAGCTTCCTCGTAATTTGAGAAAGGATTCATTGGTTTACACGTAGAGGAAAACAAAACAACAATTTGAAATTAGGAGAAATTATAAACTATCATTACTATCATGAACATTTGATAATACTTTATCACTCACCTGTCTACTGAGGAAACCAATGGAGCTGGCTGCGAAGGCTGTTGCTGCACTGGTTGTTGAGGCTCTGAGGGTGCAGCCTGAGACACTCCAGATGTACTCTGCAAATAGAAAGCTTTTCCTTCAAGCATCTGATTAAGGCATTCCTCCAGTCTCACCACATTCCACCCATCTACTAACTAGAAGCTGCAAAGCACTCTATGTGGTTCAATGGTTTAAAAGCATCTAAATCAGTTCAAAAAATTTTAACCCAGGAAACAATTCTCGTGCAAATCTAAAACAGGTTGCCTGGTGAAAGTAAAACATGTCATTTCCTAGATGGTGACACTATGGCTTGCCATGCAACCAGGAATCTTACTAGCAGAATGTGCAAAGAAGCCAATGCAGAGTGCAAGGACCATTCATATCTCTCCCAGCAACAGCAGGGCTGTAGGGAACAAGTTTGAGAAAAGGTTTTTAAGTTACTATGAACAACAGTGTCAATATAAAGACTAGCCAGAAGAGAAGTGCCAGCAAGTGTTTCGCATCGGGGTGGCCACTCACTTCCCAACAGCATAACCAGTGGCAACAAGGTCTCCACATTGGCATCACATTCTGCTGTAAGAGAAATTCATTTCGGCGATTAGCAGATGATTTTCAGCTCGATTCGAAAGATGGGAGTGCACTCATGCCCCACAGTTTGTTTTTCAAAATGCAGAGTGCAATACACGCACACATACACACACGCACGCACAATCTATTTACCTCTAATGCTGATTGCTGCGAGGATGCAGAGGGAGCCTGCTGGGCTAAACAGGCAACAGGCTGTGGCACTTGGGCCTGTCCTCCTAGACTGCCCAAAGGAACTAAATTCTGTTCCACATAAGGCTGCACTACTGCAGCAAGATAGCCTGGCTGAGGCAACGCATCTGTGGGTAAGGGAGGGGACAGTACTGAAGAAGGGAGGCAAGCAGAGGCCATAGAAGAGGGAGCAATATTTGAATCTCCTGTATACAGCGCTGGCAGCCGAGGTGAGAAGCCCTACGACAAACGAGGAAGCCGAGTTAGTGCATTTTAGGGCAACTTGGGGAAAACAGTATGAAACAGAAGGGGGAAGGGAAAATCCACACCAAGGTGAAAAGGAGTTTTTCTCATGGCCCTCTGAGATGTCTTTTCAGAGCTTCCAGAGCTCCTTATTTTATGGGAATGGAATAGCACGCTTAAGAGACATCGTCACCTCCAAACCATCATGTTGTCCAGTTCAGTGCACTACAAAGCTAAAGGAAGGCTGCATTCATGTGACCCATGTGGAGAACAAGTCCTCAACCTCTGCTTAACTATTAAAGATACCTTCAGCTACAAAACCTGAAGAAACTACAAGCTGAGCAGGTCCCATTCAAATATGTGGAAACAGGGCACTTCCTCATCCAATATTCTTGGTATCTTTCTTTTTAGGACATATAAAGTACACATACAAGTGAAGAGAGTCTTCTATGCTCTGGTTCACAGAGCACAAGCTGTAATGACACATGCACACTGCACTCAGCGAGCCCCTACACATCTTGTCAAATGATTTGCATTACGTGACAACTAAAAGTTGGCCTTCAGGACTAGAAGAAATTGACTGCTGGCCAGCAATCCAAGACCTCATCATTCCTACCTGGAGATCTCACAGCTCGCTCCAATCAGTCTGCTTGATACCCCACCTTACATTCAAGTATGATGTACCATCTGCTGATTAGATAGCCATTTTGTACCATTTGTATTGTCGAAGGCTTCAACAGCCAGAATCAACTAGTTGTTAAGGGTTTTCTGGGCTACATGGCCATGGTCTGACAGTTTCTGCTCCTAACATTTCTGATGGCTGGCATCTTCAGAGGCATGTCACACAGTGTGTTTCTTCTTACAGTGACATGCCTCTGAAGATGCCAGCCATAGAGGCGGGTGAAATGCCAGGAACACAACCTACCAGGCCATGGCAACACAGCCTGGAAAACCCACCAAACAATTTTGTACTAATCTTTACTGCACACGCTGGCAGCTACCAACATGCTAGGCACTGCTCTTCCAATATAAAACTTCACTGTAAAAAAATAAAACAAAAATAAAACCCCAGCCACCAATCAAACTCAGTTTTAAATTTACCCTTATTCTTGTGCACTAAAAGAACACATCTCTTATACCAGGATGGCAAACAATTCTGCCCAAGCCGCTTAGTAAAGCCTAAAACTGTTATGACTGCAGTGAGGGATTTTTACTTGACGGCCACAATACCTGGTACACAGCATCTGTAGCTGGAAGCGGTACTTCAGCTTGTCCGAGAGTTGATGGCAATCCCACGGACTGAACAGTTGGCTGCAGAAGCTGAGGGAGACCCTGGCTGGACAGCTGAGCCACAGGCTGAAGGAGAGGTGGAATCTGGCTAGGGACAACAGTGGAGCCCACAGGGATAGCAGCTGCTGCTGCAGATGTGGCCAGAGTGAGCAAAGGCTGGTTCATTCCAGCTGCCATAGAGATGGGTAGGGATGGGAAGCCGGGCTGAGCCACTGAGGCGTGAGGGGCTGCTATGGGCAGCTGAGAGACCGAGAACTGTGGAAGAAGAGGGGCTTGTAGTGGCTGGCCCATAGGGAGATAATGAGAGCCAATGGGCATCGTTGGGGCAACTGAAGGCTGAGGAAGTGTAGGAGCTGAAACGGGTAACTGCGGTTCACCTTGGATGATCGGCATTTGCTGGGAAACAGGAAGCTGAGAAGGTAAAGAAAAATATATAGACTTAGGAAGCAGGGTTGCAAGAAGCAGATTTTTAATGTATTAGTCAAAGAAAAAATGTTTTCACCACAGCCAACCAGCCTGAGTAAGAAATACATCTGGAAGAGTGGCTGGGAAGACTATGTCTAATTAGCAAATTTTTTGTTGCATCTTTTCAGACCAAAGCAGGATGCATCAGAACAAATCAACATGATAAGAACATTAGTGTGGCATCAGCGTACAGACAGAGACTGATTGTCCGGCTTTGCTTCGTCCAGTCAGTTCAAACAGGAAAAGCTTGATGCCTCTAGCCACGTTTCAGTCTGCTCGCTTGAGGTGACCAACACATGGCAAGAGAAAATGAAAAGCCACTGGGCTAGCATATAGAGAATAGGCTAAAGTTAGTGCTGCAAAGCAGAGCAGGTGGCGCAACCTGGGGGTGGGGGGATGGTTAGATCACTAAGATGGCCTCCATAGTTTGAGTAGTCCAAACTTCACAACACCACATACACAGGGCAATTATGAGTCAGCAAAGGCCTTTAAATCAAGAGTGAAGGAGGAAGACTGGAGAAACCAACAGAGGCAACCTGCAAGTACTCGTTGTCAGCTCACTGAGATACTGACTACTGACTGACTCCCGTTTTTAAAAAAATACCATTTTTTGAAACAAAACTTAAAGCAAGAACTGTTTGGGCAGTGCTGAGAGTCAATTCAGGCAAGTCTTTCCACGTCATGTGCTAGTTTTCCTCAGGCAAGCAAACGACCCCTACTATATCCTTCCAAACACGGTACTATGACAGCCAAATAAAAAAAGTCGGACTTAATTGTCAAAAGTTTAAGCTTAGACATGAGTTCTCCAGAGATCAGCAGGCAGTAGTTTACCTGTGTCCCAGTTGCCACCTGAGGCATAGGCATGATTTGTGCTGTTTGTGTAACTGGTTGGGATGATGCAGCTCCACTTGACACTGATGGCTGCTGAACCTGATACTGACCAGTCTGCTGAGAAGAAGCTGGCTGATGAGAACTCTGCATAGAAGAAATAAAGCAGATTCGTTTCTTGGGGGAAGTGGTGAAAACTCTTGGTCAGGGTTCTTCTAGATTCAAGTCCTCTAACACAACAATATGTAAACAAAGCAAAACAAAAGGCGCATACGGAATCTTCAAATATGTAAGCAGTATTTATTTCATGATCCCATGTGTTTTGCTTCAAAACACTTCATCAGAGGATCAAAACCTGCTTTCAACAACAGCTCAAAGTTTCTGAAACAGTGTTGGTGTTTGGAACACATCAGAATCGTTGAATAAATATTGTTTATGTATCTGAAGATTCCTTTTGTTTACACCTTAGCTGGTGAATCCCATCTGTACAGTTCTTCAATACTCTAACAAAACAGGACAAAATGTTCTAGTTTTAGAATATCTGAATACCTCCCCTGGGAGAGGGGGTGTTCTAGCACCAGTGCTTTGATTGTACTATGATAGTGCTAATACCAACTGTGCTATTTCCTGAAGAACAACGAAAGATAGGTATAGTCTACTGCATGTACTGAGACTCCAGGTTCTAAAAATCATTGTTGGGATTTATAGTGTAAGTTTTAAAAGCTAAAGTAATGGATAAGACTAATTCCCTGCTTTTCCAGTAGTTGTTGTTTTAGAAAATCAGATTTTTGTCAAATTAACCAATGAGGAAATATGATGGGCTAAGAATGAAATTGCCTTTTTAATTACTGATCACTGCTCATATACCTAGGAGCTATTTTTTTATTTTTTTATTTATTTTTTCAATTTATATACCGCCCGATCCCCTGTCACTAAGATACACCCATTATGAATAAGCCTAGAGAACAGCCCTTACATTTATATTAAAAATTGTAGAAAAACTTGCAGATTATTGTTCATATGGAAGAATGGGTTAGATCTGGAAAAGTACTGACTTTGACTTGCCTTAAAGAAAAACACATAATGCACCTGTTCAGTGGTCATCCAACTCCCTACAGACTAGCATGCATACATGACTTGTTGAAGGACAAACGTTTAAAACATAAGAAAAAACACTTTTATTTTTGCCATCAAGTCACAGCTGACTTGTGGCAACCCTGTAGGGTTTTCAAGGCAAGAGACGTTAGGAGACGGTTTTCCATTTCCTGCCTCTGCATCACGACCCTGGTATTCCTTGGAGGTCTCCCATCCAAATACTAGCCAGGGCCAAGGCTGAGAGTGTTTGACTCGCCCAAGGTCACCCAGCAAGTTTCCATGGCACCGGTGGGGATTTGAACATGGGTTCCCCAGATCCTTGTACAATATCTTAACTATTACACCAAAGTGCTGTTAAAAACACCAAAATAAAGTACCTATGTAGGGGTTTTTTTAAGTATACAGATAACAATGGCTTGGTCTTACCTGCTGGCTTTGATGCATAACCTGGGAAGATGGGCCTACTGATGAACCACTTGAAGTTGGCTGCCCTGGCAGCTGCGTCTAAAGAAGCAGATATACATAGAATCAGATAATTTACTGACTTCAGTATGGAACTTAAGACTTGAAAGAAGATTCTTTACTATATGTCCTCAGTGAATATAGAACAGCATTTGATATAGACATTCCAAACACAGTACAGCATTGTTAAAATACAATGCACTGCTTTGGATGCCTTCCCTAAACCACCAGTACTACAGAGGCTTGTGTGCAAATCTCATTTTTGCAGAAAAGCATATTTGTCACACAAGTTTCATGTTTTTAAAGCATGTCAACTCTCTGCAACAAACTATGTGAAAGTACATGGAGAGATACATTCTGGTTTGTAAGTTTATTGTAAAAATTCCTCAAATACACTAAGATAGGAAAAGGCCAATTCCATCATGTATTTTCTACCAAAGTCTAGCCTAATACCAATTTCAACTCAGGGAACACTACAGCAGCTTTCAAACTTTCAACAGGAATGTGTCAAGGAAAAGACCGGTTTGATACTGAAAAACACACAAAGCCAAAATAGTCTGTAAACTTAACAACTTCTAATTCTAAATGAGTAAGCAAGGCAAAAAAGCTATTATGAATGAATATAAAAGCATTTAGAGTGGAATGGCAATGATCACCTTCCCGGTGTCATTCGCATCAAAATGAAATGCAAACTGTATCCTGAGATACAGAAGTTTCATCTCAATATAAAATGGGAAATGATGGGTGCAGACAGGGAACTTCAGAACTCAATCTTGTAATGCTAAAATGGCAAGGCTGAATAATATCCAATAGTTGGAAAGCTATACAAACAACAGGGGGAAAAAAGAGAATAATGGAGGGTTGATTTCCCTGGTTGATTTCCCTTTAGCCAACTTGAAAACACAGAACTGTAAAGTGTAGAACTACAATTAAACACATTATATTGGACAGAAAATAATGTTAAGTGGTGTTATGAGGTATGCTCTACTGAGAGATTTTGATCTGGTTTTTTTAGCCGACTCTTGCTTGCTCTGCTCGTGTTCAAAGCTCATTCCACAGTTAATAGGTAGTAGCTGGATGACAGAATCAAGGCTTTTCAAGAAGTTAAACTTCCATTTAAGCTCCTCCTTCTCTTCTTAAGTGACTTGGTTACTCTATTTTGCCTTGTAACTGCTCTGATCCAGTTCATTCCTCTTTAAGATGGGGGCAGGTTTTTTTTTAATGTTTTACATGGGCATTTTCACTTACCACTGTATTCATTTAAAAATATTTTTACTACTGCTGTTCTCATTGCTTTGTAATTGACTTCTTATACTTGCTTATGCATTTATACACATACACCAGTCTGATGAGTTCAACTATCAGACACCATAAAAATACACCAAATAAAAACTGCCTCCCCCCGAAACAAATCAGAAAGACTAGGATCAAATGAACAAGCAATAAGGGAAAAGGGACCAAATCTCCACTAGTAAACACTGTTAGAGCATAAGAAAATAGATCTTTCACATACCACGAGGTGTGGCCCAGTTATTGAATCTCCAACCAAAGAATGGAATTATGCATACAGAAAAAATGTTAACCTCATGCACTACAATTGGTATTTCCATTGCTTTTACAATGTTTAAAGCTGTGGATTCGCTCAATTATCTGCACACAGTAAAAAAGTACAGGATTCTCTCCCAATTATGGTCTGAGTGCTGGAGTCAGAGAGTGGCTTGCCTAACTCAAATTAGTGCACTCCCTGCTGAAATAAGATTTGAGCGAGGAATTTCCTGACACCGTACCCTTTCTCACCAAAAGATCCAAGTGCGGTCTGTAGTGCTTGGGTGGAAGAGGGGGAGAGTAGCATGCTTCCACCATTTAAAACAGCCCCTTGGTGTATGAGACTGGGACGGATGGAGGGGACTTGGGAGAATTGCTGCCAGGCCAAGCAGGGCAGCAGTGGCTTGGTGCCGCTGCCCCACTGGGCCCAGCTTGGTGGGGGCTTGAGAGAACTGGTGTCGGGGGGGAGGTGTTGATGGGGGCTTGAGACAACTGGTGTCAGGCTCAGCAGGGCAGCGAGCTACTTGCCACTCTGCTCACTTTGGGGTCTGAGGCAGGGGGAGGGTTGGCGGGAAAGGACATGGCAATACATGAATTCACAATTCCACTTAGATCTTTTGATGGGAAAGGGTATAACTCACTCCACTCTACCAGGCTCTCATGTTTACTGTTACAATGTTTGCCTCCATCTTTAGTAATGGTGCAACAACTTTCCAATACAAGATTTCCCAAAGACATAACCACCTTAAACAAGATTTGCTTTTTACAGGGCTATCCAACACCAAAAAACAGAGGCCAGCAATGAGCCCTCCTGATCCATCCCTAGCTAATCCAAATGTATTCTATCACTGTGGGTCCTGTAAACCACAGCCTACTCTACCCAATGGGGTCCCCAGTTTTTCCAGTGAAAAGGTTAGGAGACAGAAGCAGGTGATCAGCAGCTAACTTAGAGGAAGTTAAAAGATTAGAAATAAACGTTTACATTGTTAAATCTTTCCAAGCTCATTTGTATTGTTCTTCAACTCCAACAAATACAGGACTGAGAAAAGTCAAACCTATATCTGGGCTCGATATTCTTTACAGTTGCCTGATTAAATTAAAATATCTACTAACCACCCTTCTCCCTTGCGGAATTTATATTGGCTTACAATATAAATAAAATATTCTAATACCATCTATGCTATGTGTCCTCTCATTCTGCACTTGGCTTCTAAACCCAAGTACCTGAAGCACTCTAACTGTAACTATTTATTTAAAAGTGATTTTAATGGATTAAAAAAAACCCTCAATTGTCTTTGCAGCACCAGTAAAACTAGTCTGCCATTTACACTGTGAACCAAGGGCCACATTTCAGAGATCTGGAGCTGATATGAGAACACCTGTTGCAAAGTCCCAGTGCTGATTCTCTCCCATTTCTCTAAAGTTAGCTATCTGGCGTGCACATTACATCAGTCAAAGAGCAATATGGCCTGCATGGTGCCGGCCGCTGACCCCTACCAAAGCGAAATGGAAAAAGCAGCTGAGTGTATTTTGGGCCAAAAAGCCTCTTCCGTTTCTAGTGAACAACTCTGAAATCTCCGATTGTCTGTATATTGCCTATATCTATTCCATAGTACCCTATATAAATCTCAGAAGACATGTCAATAAGGGATATTTAAACAGTACTTCGAAGTACTGTGTTTGTTCCTGTTAAAGAATGATATTAGTACAGCCAGTCCACATCTTCAGGTTATGAAGCGTCCCCTTAATTTCACTCACCTGAGCATCCTAAGTGAGCATCAGATAAGTAAAAAGAAAGTTTTTTAAACAGAGTGAAAGGAGCACCATTTGTTTCTATATTAACTAGCCCGCTAGGCAAAGGTTTTGTCAAGTATCGGGGCAAACTTGATACGTTAATCATGTTCAGGGGAATTCCTAACAAGCTAGGGTCAGAGTGGTTTCAACAACTAACACAGTTCTGGCAATGCACAATCTAGTCTCTGAAACTAAAGTAACCTGGGGGAGAGAGGAGAAGATTGAGGAAAGGACAGATGATAGGGAATATAAGGAAACTTGTACTATGGTGTCAAGGAAAACTAAAAACCTAAGACATTTTTGGAAACATTTGTTCCTGTAACCTGAGAATAGAGTGTAGATGGTCCTGAAGAAACCAGTGTCGAGAAAGCCTGTTGAGATGAAGTTCCCTGTGGGAAATGGATGAAGACCTGCGAATCTGGAAATACCTTCTGAGCCAGTTGGGAAGCAGGCAGAGACAAATCTGAAACATATGATGCAGAAGCCCCAGTGGGAGGAGGAGACAGAAAGTCACCAGTGTCTGAGGAAGTCAACTGTGAGGAGTCACTGGAGTATCCTGGGCTCCCTTCTGGCCAGATCTGTAGAACAGAACTACCTCTAGACACCATGAGTTCAGAGCCCAGGAAGTGACACTGCTCTTCTGTGACAGGCTGAAGGCGACCAGGCTGTACAGTAGTTTGAGGAGACTCCTCCTGATTACAATCAGCAGAACCTCGACGATTCCTATAAACACGCTGGGGGATGACTGCACCTTCTCCTGGAGATGCGCTGGATGCCTGAACATGGAACTCAAACACACAGCTTGTTCTGCCATCGCCACTTTGCGTGAGCACAGCAGGAGCAGAATGTGGAACGAATACCGGGTGAAAACTCATCTGGTTGGGATCCGCGCTCAGTGGGGCTGACATACTAGGCAATGGCGATAGTGGATTCATTCCAGAATCCAGCCTCAAGTTCTGAATTTGTCTTGCCAAAAAAGTTTGCCCTGTTGGATACTCAAATGTAGAACCCTGAAGAGGGCCACCATGTACATTTCTTGGTTCAGGTGCCTGCTGCAAGTGTTGCTCAGACCCATGGGAATTATGGGATGCAGCATCATAGTGTTCAGGCAATTGGGGCTGATAATGCATGCTCATTAAATATACTGCTTCTTGAGTCAACACGTTTTTAGCATCCTCAGAAGGAGCCTGTCCAGGCCTGTAATCACCAAACACTTGAGCCGTCTCAAATACCGGGTTAGCCTGCATATGCTCTCCTGTGGCTTTGTGAGCCGTGGTGCTCATTGTCACTAGCGCTTCGGGTGTCCAAGCAGTTGGACTACCGACTGGGAGGAGCAAACTCTGACCAGTCTTGAGCAATGGCTGGAAGTGGCACGTTTGGGCTTCAAGGATGGAAGTGCTCTTGCGCCGCTGAGAAAAGGCCACCCTCGAAGGGCAGATGGGTGGTGGTGAGAAGGACACAGGCCGTTCATGAACGGTTGGAAAGAATACTTGGGAATCTGGGAATGTTGGGGTTCCCCCACACGGATGCACCATGGAGTGAGGCTGTATTGACATGAACAAGACAAGTAATTCACATATTATAGAAGCATATTAGTATGTTCAGCTCAACAGGAAGCTCTCTTTAGTAACCTCATAGAATGGCTACGCCTAGTTCATAGTCAACACACAATATGTTTTGAAGTGTTATAATTATCCATTAAACACATCCATGGCAGATAAAGGTGCATATGGGAATATTTGCTTTTGTTAGAAGCTGCTTTTCCATACATCTGTTCCCATTAGTATGAAATGTTATTGCGTACTGAACAGTGACTTCTTTTAATGAAAGCTTTTTACCATATACACTATATTTCTGCTTCTGAACTGATGAAAATTAGTGGCCTATTAGAGGAATATATTTGCTCTGAAATTAGGAAAGGAGCAGAGCTTCATTAGATTTCTGAAGAAACTATCACCCTCTCAGACACTCCTTACAACAGTTAAAAATCCCTTTTACCAGAAATGGACACCATCTATTAAGGGTTGCCATTATATTCTAGCACATCAAAATATATTTCCAGTCCTCTACATGAATACCATTTACAAGCATCAGAGTAATAAACAATGGCACGCCAACATAAAATATTTAAATGCTCTCAGTTGCCCTTATCCATAATTACTTGAGTTCACGGTGTCAAAGAGTTAATTTATATTCTGGAAAAGCAGCAGCAAACTCTCATATGACTCTGTACAAGGAATGAGGACCAGTCTTGTCTACACTTTTGAATGAAGACAAGGTGTTTCTTTGTGCTGTAGAACAGTGATTCACACTTCTTTATCTGTTCTTATAGATCAAAGAAAATAATACAAATAAGCTTTCTGTAAACCTCCTTTTGTGGACATAAGACTTAAGGAACTTCTCACATGAGTTAAAGGATTACATAGAAAAAACTAAAACTTATCTCATGGTATCAATATTTTAACTAGAATCAATATACCATGCGCAAACTAAAACCTAAATTCAACCTCAAACCGGAAAGCTTGAGGGGGGAGGAGAGGAATCAATCTAGGTAATATTACACAATCTTGAATATTTGACCTAGCTCAAAATTTAAAATATTCTAAGCAGAAAAGTAAAAACAAAGGTTGGCAGGGAAGATCTAGACTAGAGTATGGAACAAGACAGTACTGGAAGCATGACAGCCACACAGAATGGCAGGGAACAGGTTTCTGATGATCTGACCATCTGACTGCTGCTGGCTACACATTTTAAGAAACTTCTCTCAATGCTTAAGCCTAGAAATTTGCTTGTTCCCCCTTATATGATAGCTAACTCTCATACACAGAGACAGCACTATGATTATAAATGGTTACAATCATCTACTTGTAGAATCTGAATAATTACTACTTGCTGACCAGAGACTGAAGTGGAGAACTGATTATCAAAGCATTTCAAACGATAACTAAATTGCTATAAGGTAAATCTGAACCTCTCTCTAAAGATCTGGACACTAACAGCCAGCATTTGGAAGAAGAATCAACTTTCTAGCAGCACAGAGTAAACACAATCCTTTTTCACTCTTATCTAATTACAAGAATGAAGCCAGGATGTATTTAGTGGTGACTTATCTTCAGTGAGCCCAGAAGCATACAGTGACATACAGGGTTGACAAAGAGGGCAGGCAGGCTGGAACGCCGGTGGTTGCGTGGAGAGGCAGTGTGCATGGGCAGGACACTCTCCAGGGCTTTGGAAAGCTTTTCACCAAAGGTTTCCTCAGGAGCAGTCCGAAGGTAGGAGGGAGAGAGAGGTGCAGACAATGCTGATGGAGGAGTGGAAGGAGCACTGAAAGGGATGTTGCGGAGAGGGGGGAAAGAAAGAGGGGAAGCACCAACTGACATGCTACAGCCACTTCGAGGCTAAGGGAACAAACAAACAAACAAACAAAAGTGAACACAGATCACATGGACTAATGAGCAGGAACTGAGGGAGACACACTCATGACAAAGGCCCAATGTTGACATAACATATCGGGAGAAGTATGAACAAACAGTGAGTGGCATCACGTGCAGGAAAGAGACTATATATGCAACTGTGGGAAGATTGGAGGTTTTTCTTTGACTGGCAGGTTCCACTAGCGGCTTCTCCTACAACACAAAGGCTGCCCATGCACAGGAAGAGCATATCTGTTCTCAGTACCTGGCTCAATCAGAACATGTCAAAGTTGTTTCCAGTACCAAATAATTTGATAGGTAAAAATCCCTAAGAGTCAGAGCCATCAGATCTTCACACTAGCTTAGAACAGGAATGGTGGTGTATGCACAAAAGTGTTCCTTCCAAATTTTAGCTTTAACAGTGTTTTAAGTCTTCTTGAAGAGACAGCATACATTTCTCTCTGGGGTGCACTGGCTATCCAAAATCAAGAATTTGATTGGAAAACTATAGTTCTTTATTCAGCCAAGGATTACAAGATAACAAGAATCATCCACATCAACTGTGGAACAAGACAAGAATTTAATTACAAAAGTTGTTTGAGGTTAGATTGCCTCCTAGGAGAGGAGTATGTTAGAGAAAAAACAAAACCCAAACACTTGCAGCAATCTTCCTACACCTTAAAGGTTAGTTGTTTATTTTCCTGGTTTGAACAAATTAGGGTTCAAATCACTTTTGTAAAAGCACGCACACACAAGATTTAATAGTCCCTCCAGCAGCCGAGTAATTCCCCCCCCCCACAACATGACTCTGTATTTTTTCTAGAAACTTGCAGAGAGTACAGTCTCCTCGCCCCCCCACCCCCCCCCACCCCGCCCCCCAAATGTCTCCTCTCTCAATAAGAAAATTTGAATTAAATCTTCTGGAGAGATATGGCCAGATTTTTTTCCCCTATAAGTGTTCAATTAATTACTGGTCTGCTCTGAAGAACTGTTAGTTTATTCCACCAGTGTTAGCCATGATTGTTCAACCTTGAAGCAAGGCATGTGAAGATTGTTTAATGGTTTATTGATCTAAGCCATGTCTTTGAGCTAAAATATAGGAATTAAAAATAAAGCAAGCCAATATTTTGTTTTTTTAAAGCAAAAAAAGAAAGACAGTCTGAATGGTCTCATCTGATATGAATTTTAAAAGGGCACAAAACTTCATAAGTGCATTTGAGCAGAACAGAAAAGTATTACTTATTTTGAACTGATGTAGATTGTCAAATCAGAAACAGTGCATCCTCTAGATATGGGACAGTTATTTGAGAATCAGATATATTTTCACTTGTCCACGAGGAACAACTTCAGTAAAAACAGAGTAGGGGAACAGGTTGTGTGTGCATTCTTTTAAGATGACCTGCCCAAAGTCAGCTCTGAAAATATACCAGAAAAAGATACGGAATAAAGGATAACACAAATGAACACATGAAGTGGGAAAGGTATTTGTGCCCATGAGCAATTAAATGCAAGCTATAAATTAGAACACAAAAGTGGGATCATTTAAAACTGCAGTGTTTGCATGCAGCATTCTAATACGATTAGGAAACCTTACCTTAGCTGGCTGTAATTAAATTCTTATAGAACACACATTTTCTTACGGTCATTTCCTAAACCCCCATCATGAATTTTCAGTTAGAGGCTTCCTCATATACAGTTCATGCACTTGCAGCTCAACAATGCTTGTAGCTAGACAAAATGTTGTACATCTGCTTAGGCAGTGAAATCAACTGGAGGGAATTGTATTGCCACTGACATCTATTGAACCCCTACAAGATCCATTTGTATTCACAAATGCATACAACAGATGCCTTCTCTTTTAGTAAAACCATTCTATCAAAGAGAAACATTCAATATCCTCACATATGAAATTTCCCCTAAACACGCTTTTTAACCTCATGCTGAGAACTAGAAGTCTGCACAAATTGAGGTATATAGATCAGGGCCCTGCACAGCATTGTTTAGAACATAGGTGTCAAACTCGCAACCCTCCAGATGTTATGGACTACAGCTCCCATCATCCCCTGCCAGCAGCATGCTGGCAGGGGGTGATGGGAGCTGTAGTCCATAACATCTGGAGGGCCGCGAGTTTGACACCTGTGGTTTAGAACATTTCTATGCTGCTTTTGGAGAAAACCTCTTTGAGGCAGCAATATTTGCTCTGCTTCTCCGGCTTTACACTTACCCCTGCAGATGCCTGATATCCTCCAGGCTGTTGCGACTGAGGCTGGACAACCGGAACTGTGTACCCTGGGGCTGGAACTGTTGGGATAGACTGTTCATGTTGGGAACCGTAGGAAGCAGTCTGCTGGCTACTCACACATGATTCAGTAAAAAGGGATGATCCCTGACCACTGTCAATAGTCCCATCAGCTGTAAAAGACAATACAAGAGTCAGTTTTAGACATTAGTTGTGTGACCAAGTTCCAAAACAGCAAAGCTGACATGCTCAATGGATCTTGTGCTACGTGTCTCTATTTTTATAAGCCGCTCTGAAGACTTTCAGAGTGAAAAAGATGCTTCCCAATAAATGAAATAAAATACTAATGACTTCATACCATTCTCTCAACCTTCCTCCACTACAAAACTCAGATTATGTTCACTTAGAAAATATCTGGATAAAATATGTACATCTGCAGAATGCTTCTTAGTGATTTCTGACCTGTTTATTTCCAAGATCTTGAGATCCCACCAAGGTATTCTCAGAGGTTTTTCTCCCAAAACTAACAGGGCTGCTGGCCTAGTCTCTTTAAAAGAGCAGAGTTTAAGATCATCAAACATTAAACCAGGCTACTGACTACATGCAATCTGGCTTGAATGTTACACACAATGGGTGATTCTGCACAGGCCAAATATAATGGATTCAGGGGTTTGAAGAAAGCATTACAGAGAAGAAGTTCCCACAGAACTCCCTCCCCCCCCCCCAAAAAAAACACTTCTAACCTGTTATATTTGCCTGAGCTCAGGTTAAATGAAAATTGCTAAATAAGCAATTTGTTCCCCTTTAACCCAGGTTTCAGATGCTTTGCATGGCAGGGGATTGGACTTGATGGCCCTTGTGGTCACTTCCAACTTTATGATTCTATGATCAAGACTTCAAAACAACTTTCTTTTTTGTAGAACTTAAATCAGACCCAAAAATAAAAAGCATCTACTTTTGAGATCATATTTTGGTATTTCCACACCACACACTAATGAAAAAATTAGCATTTCAATTCTTCAACAAAGTCAAATGCATCTCATGTCAGCTAAAGCATGGGAGTTAGGACCTTTCTTACTGTTCATCTTATTTATAAATTCTGACCATTATTACTGGTTATTTTCATGCACTGGCTGAGTTATAACTTACCACAGCTCTACATTTTTATGACAGTACCTTCTCAATTTCCAGGAGCCGCCAGTGTGTTAGTAATGGTCTCTTTTCAGAATACAATATGGCCTTCTTATCTGGGAAAATCACCCCTGTGATTATGGAAGTTCTGAAGTCACCGTTACTCTTTTCCAGTTACAGCCAGCTACTTAATATTTTTCCCATGGTTAGTACAGCAATTTCACTTATATACTGTTTATTTGTGATGGTAGATCTCTCTCTCTGAACTTTAAAATAGAAAGGCCCCATTCTAACAGTTTATGTTTGCTCTAATAATTGCTTGCAGTAATAATTGACTCTTGTGCAACTTTTGACAGAATCACATTAGAATCTGGCTATGAGACAAGAAACAGCTTTTGGAAGCCACCAATATTCCTTCTCTACAGAGCAAGCTGGCATCCATCCCACTCCTCCTTAATGCACAGATGCCAACATGGCGAGAACTTTTGCTGACACATCAAAAAGGTGGTAAATCTTCTCAGTCTCTCTGGCTCCAGACAGAGAAAGAAATCTTTCTGGGTTAACACTGGACAGAAACACCTTTTTAAAAATAATTTATCAAAACATACCATAAAATACCATGATTAACTATTTTAATCAAAACATTAAGGGCTCAGTGGTTTGGACTATCTGCCTCTGGCATGCAGAAGATCCCAGGTTCAGTCTCCAGCATCTCCAGTTGAGAGAACCAGGTGATGTGAAAAGGCTGCTGCCAGAGACCCTGGAGAGGCGCTGACAGTCTGAGCAGACAATATATATCTTGATGGACAGATGATCTGATTCCGTATAAGGCAGCCTCATGAATACCAGAAGAGGGCTGTCATTTACAAAGAGTGATCCAATACATAAAGGGAAATTCCAGTGTCTACTTCATTCTTTCTATGGCAGAACTCACTGTGTGATTAATTATCACTGAAGGAATACCAGCAGTTGATCTTTTGACTTAAATAGTTTCACAGCTTTGTTTTTTAGATAAGCTTTCCTTAAGCTATGGGGAATATTTCTAATCTGGAAACACTGAAAAAGTGATAGACCTAGACTCTTTTTATAAGACAGACAGGCCTGATTATTCTTTAATACTCATCAATATATGAAATATTCTTTCTGCAATGTATATAATATTACCAAGGTTCTAGCATCAAGGTCCTAGAAGACTGATATTAATGGTGAAAGTTCAGGCCTTGGAACATTCTGCTTTATACTAGATGGCTGAACTGGAATTAGTTATAGTATTATTAATCTTCTTTACTTCCATATGATACCAAAAATCTTTAACCAAAAAACAAGCAAGAAAAAACCCAGAGTAGATTCCAAAGCCAACCTGTATTACCCGAATAGCACCAGTCTTTCCTTACCATCAGGAACCCCTGGGCTTCCCTTAACGGGGGGTTGGGAAAATGTGTTCCTTGCTACTCTAGTTTGTTTCACTGACCAAGCAAATTTAACTTTTCCACATCAGTATTTCTGCCTCTGCAGAAGAACTATCTCTCTGAAAACTGAATTTTACACCACTAAATATAAACTGGCCTGTCCTAATGTTGTGCAGTCTTCATCCAGCTGTCTGGTAATAATAGCTCATGGAGCCTAAGCAAAGTGCAGTAAGTGTGAGTCAGGTAATACATACAGGTGATACTTACAGAGCACTGAGGTGCTTGGCGGTTGATACTGCAGCTGTTGATGCTGATCAGCTTCTGGTTCCTCAGGCTCCACTTGTGTAGAAACTGAAGCTGAAGTAGCAGGAACAGCTGTGGTGCCAGAGGCGACAGCAGCTTGCTTTGCCCCTTGCTGAGTAGCACCTGCTTGCAATTGCTGTTCTATCTGCTGTTTCTGATTGACTTCTTCTTGCTTTCTTTTCTCCTGCTCTTCTCTCACCAGCTGGCGCTGCTCCCTTTTTCGCTTGATTAAGGAAACTCTGTCTTTTATGGCCTTGGCCATTGTCTTGTGATCCCCTTCACAGACATACCCAGACTCAACCTAGAAAGTGTACACACACTGTTGGTATGATCATAGCAGGTGGGAAAGGTAAGCTGAGGTAAGATGGATAGATTTCTATAATTACACAGTAAATATGACTTCAGTTAGTTCACTAGCATTTCAGAAAGCCCTGCTGAAGGACGTCATAACAAATCAAGAGCATAATAATGCAAGATCATTCATGTCTTATGTGGAAAGTAGGTGGGGAATCACAAAGCAACATAATACATACCTGCTGCTATATACACCTATATGCATTTACTGAATGCCGACACAATCATCTCTGACCACTATCAGCTGTTCTGGAGGAGACTGAAAGTGCCCTCTACTCAACTAACTGGCATTGTTAAAGATGGCCACACTAACCATTTGTTCAGACAGTACATGTGGTTTCAACCCAACATGGATCACTGCATCTAGCAGTTTATGCAGGATCCTTTACACTGTGTATCATTGTCTTGCATACAATAAACAAGTTCTAGAAAGAATCAGCAGGCAGGGAACATGCATATGTTAAACTACAGGAAGGAGATCTAGCAAAAAAAAAAGATTAGAATCACAGTGGACAGGAACTCTTTATTTAAATTAGTCATAGCAGAAGCCCAGTCAAAACATCACACCATGCAAACAAAGAACAGGTGTCAGATCTAGTTTAGAACTATGCTGGAAAATGTGGGCAGGAGGGTCAGTTTTTCCATATGCATGTAAACACAGCAATCGTAATACAATGAATTGACGACTGGATACAAGTCCTCAGTCTCTTAGGCAATTTCTGTGGGAGCTCACAACAGAATGTTAACAGATGGCTAGTGACTATTGCATTTTGATTAACAAAATTACAGGATCTATGGGGGAACACTGAGCCTTCCTAACAGAAACAGCAGTTACTGAATTGAAACTAACCCAACAGTCTTCTGCTTTGGGATTTCTTTCTCCTGGATAGTAATTCTATCATACTGTCTTGTCCACTGTACATTTCAAAAGATCAGTGTCAAGCAGCATGAGGGAGCACTATTTTTAGGGAGTTAAAAAAGTTAAAGCACCTAGTTATCCCTGTAGTCTTTCTGTATCGCCACCTTTTTTTTGTTTTAATACGCTCATTCTTATAACAGTAACCAAACTTCAAGTAGGCCAAATCACACCTAGAATTGTTTAAGTTCTACACCTACGCTGAGAAGTGCATTACCTACCATTTCCTGTGCAACGTCCTCTGGGACATCTCTCTCCAAGTCAAAAGAAAATTCTATTGCTTCATTGTCCTTGTATTTTCCCTTAAGTTTTTTAATGTCTTCAATTCGTAACCAGAGCTTGATGGCAATTTTCTCTCCATCATCTTCCTCTGCCAGCTCTACCCGCACACCGGTTTCTTCCTGGAAGAATGCATGATTCAACAGATCCTTGATAGCATATCTAAGCAAAACAAGAGGGAGAAATGAAAGGGGGGAAAGTGGTTAATGATATTAGGTTTCAACTAGACGCAAAGGGCACAAATGTATTTCCCCTATTTTTTAAACCAAAGAGTGTGTATTGCACTTGAGAATCAGCTATGATTTTATATTCATGATGACTTTTTGGTGATTATGAAACACCATAGATTCTGCAGACAAGTTAGCCACTTATGAAACATCATGCATTTTTCATGTTATATACTGTTACATTCTGTTCATGCTGTAAAATCTTTCTGGCAGAACTTGTCAGGAACTAGGTGGGAAAGTAATGACATGTGTGAGGCAAAGACCATGGAAGCTAGCTAGGGGAAGGAATAGAGAAATTTTTCATTGGCTTCCAAACACGAAGCAAAAACACTGCCAATAAATTTAAAACTCCATGCCTGTCCCCACCTCCCGCACAGGAGAGAGAAAGAAATATGTTCTTTCTCTTTTGTAGGACAAGCGTAAGTGAGATGGTAATGGCTTTTCTTCCAAGCGAGAGATTAGTGTCTATCCTAAACAATGTGTAATCTTATTTTGAGGGTAAGACCTGAACTCTTCAAATGAAAGGTTCTTTCTATGCTTTTTTTTTTTGTAATCAAAGCACGCTAAGATTGAAATCTATTTGGCTTTTGGAGATCATGCTTTTAAGAAAAACCACAGACCCACCATCATGTATCTGATCATTCAGAAATTACATGCTACAATTCTTACATGTTAAGAGTACCTTTACAATTGTCTTTTAAAACCAGAACTGCTTCATTTCTGTTGCCCAGTACAAATGGAATGAATATTTACCTTTCATCTTTGTTTTGACGGATGCATCCCTCTATGATTTCTTTGACTTCAGGAATTGCTACTTTATCAAAGCTAGCTGGCTTGACACCCTGTAACACAGAAGAAGCAACAGGGGAATGTGGCAACCAGAAAGATGCGTTAATATATCTGACGTATAAGGAATGATGTCAGACACTTAAAAGTTCTGTGAAAAATTCGTTCAATTCACCACAAACCAGAGATGCTGAAAATTTTTGAACCATGATTGCACTCTCCAGCTGACCAAAAACATTGTTCTTTTCAGTAGCCAAGTTAAGGGAAAGTAGCACAGCCATGTGGATTTTACACAAATTATCATCATTGATAAAATGCATGTAACACATAGAGAGGTGGTTAATGAATGTCAAACCCTAATAGAGGAGTCCATATATGCTTTATTTTTACCACACAGATGTTTTGCTTGTTTTTTTGCCACTGAACTGCATAAATATTGATGCATCAATAACTAGAAGTCTTTTCAATTAACAAAAAAAGCAAGCTGGAGTAAAAGCTCAATTAGTAGCTACACAGGAATTACTCAGCATGGCATAGTGGTTAAAGGAGTGAGATAGGCAGATCAATAACCAATTGAGTCTTAACTAAACAACCAGGAGCAGTCTGTTTTTTTTTTCATTAAGGATGCTTCTAACAAAAATTCAATGACATCAGCACCTGTTATTGTCTCCCCTCAATACCTCTGATTTGTATCACTATTTACTATACTAGGAACAAAATGTTTTTATACTCCACTCCTCTTTGCCTTTAAGGCATTTCAAAGCAGATTACAACTGCCTTGCCTTCCGCTCTGGCCCAAAGTTACCTGCAGACTTCATGTGGAGGAGTGGGACACAAACCCAGTTCACCAGATTAGAGTCCACTGCTCTTAAACACTCCACCATGCTGGCTACACCAGACTACATTTTAAAATGATTTTTAAAAACTTTCATACCTGAAAATTAATTAACAAAGACAGTTATAAGGGAAAAAACAGATCTTACCATAATTACAGTTCTAAGGACTAAAAAAGAGAACAAAATTGTATATATAAAATTGTATAAAGATCCTAACATAATTCTCAAAGCTAACTACTTTTAAGATAGCTACACATGTTCCACAATAAACTGGTAAAAAACTCTAAGGCCCCTTCTGCACACGCAAAATAATGCGTTTTCAAACCACTTTCACAACTGTTTGCAAGTGGATTTTGCCATTCCGCACAGCTTCAAAGAGCACTGACAGCAGTTTGAAAGTGCATTATTCTGCATGTGCGGAATGAGCCTAAATTACTATCATAATTTTCTAAAAATCCTCACAGTCATATTTTCTCCCTTTTACCAATTTTACATTTAATATTTCCTATATTCTGATTTACATCTATCATTTCAACTATAGATTTCACTTTTCACCATTATTCATATTTTTGAAAATAATATGTGTAACGCTTTTCCATTTATCTTGGAATTCTTCAGTTGGTCTCATATTCATGGAATCTGTTAGCTTTACCACTGTCCCATATTCCATTAATTTCTTTGCCTAATCCTCTTGGCTGAGCATTCTTCTTCCTGGGAGGCCAAACTTATGGCCTGGGCCTTGTGTCTCCAGTCACATATCTTCTCATTAATCTCAGTTCAGTAAACAATTATTAGACATAATATTTCTAGTAGAAATTTAAGTGTCCAATTCTGAGCATCACCTGGGCTGTTTCAGAAACTCCATTTATGTGCCTGTTGTTTTTTGTTTCCACACTAAGTCATACTCCATTCCTGCACAAATCATTGACAGCCCATCTTTCCTATTAAGAACGTGTTGGTGTTTTTTTTGTTTTTTTTTGGGGGGGGGGGTTTCACATGAAAAAAAAAAAACCTTTCCCAACCTGGTGCTGCCCAGGCAATCTTTTTCATGCATCTGAAAGGAAATGTAACTCTTGTGTTTGAATGAAAGAAAACCTCTCCTTCACTCACTTCCTTTGCATTTTCACAGTGCACCACTTTGATTTCAGTGCTGACAGTAATAAAATTAAGATTTTTTAATATGGGGATGAGGTTTCAGAGCAAGGTACTATATACAACTCTCAACTAGCAGTTAAAGAGCTCCTAAAGTGCTCTCTCTTACTTTCTCCCAAGCAGTAGGAGGTGAATTAGTCTTTTCAATGTAGATTAACACAATGGGACCTTCCAGCAATTAGCATTAGCAACGAATTCACAGTTTAGCCTTATGCTGGAGCAGTACGATAAATGCAAGTTTAGTATTGCCCAATTCTTGACTAGTACTACTCATGAACAATTTTTGAGTGTGAGGAGAATCATGACAATTGCATGATTAAAGTGGAGGGAGAGTTGAATTCACATTGGGTGTGGAAGGAAGACCATGGCTAACGAAGGTACAAAAAATCAGAGAAATCTTTCTTGACTGCAAGTTGAGGGACAATCCCATTAGCAACATAACCATAGGGGGATAATTCTTATGTGGAATCAACCTGTCAGGTACAGTGAAAAATACTACTGAGACAACCATTTCAGGCTAGACGGTGTCCTGTAATGGTAGTGTCGACCAGGTTCAAAGTCCCATGCTGCCATGAACCTTGCTAGACTAGAACTTGAGGTAGTGACTCTTTCTAACCTACCTCACAGAGATGTTATGAGGATAAAATGAATGAAGGGGGAACTCCACAGACCACCCTGAGTTCACGGGAGGAACTGCAGGATATAAATAAAAGTGGGCATGCACGTTTTAAAGTATTTTACAAATTTTAGAAGTCCAAAAACTTGAAACTGGATTCAAATTAAATATCAGGTAGAGTGCTTGCTTTGGTTTAAGTTGCCCCGCTATTATCTTCTCTCATTTGAGGTCACAAGATACTACAGTCAATTATTGCTCATATGTGAAATAGCTATATTAAGTCTCACAAAACATGAGAAGGAACAAAATAAACTCTTGCATAGCTGACATAAAGTTTCACACTAGCTTGAGAAAGTCATAAGATTCTTCAGCTGCATTTAAATGATAAGAATAAACCTCAGGGGCTTTGAAGGGGGAGGGGGTAGAATAATGAACCAGAGTTCGAGTTTGCACACTCTCTCATCTTCTTGCACGTAGCTGGAAACTTAAGACTCACACATTCTGCCTAACTACACCGTGTAATGACATCCCAATAAAACGAAATGACAAAATGTTGTTTTCCCTCTTGCCTACAAAATAGGAGTCTAAACAAGAGTGAGATCATTGTTATCACGAACAAGCCAAGGTTTGTTTCCATGCAGCCTTTTTCATGTTTAATGACCAGAAAGAAGAGGATGCGGATGCGGGCACAATGAATTTACTCAGTTACCCAACATCTGCATCTTTTCAGTCCCACAATTTACTGCTATGCATGTGACTGTGAAAGAGAGAAGCGAGTACTCAGTTTGTAAGATGGCTATGTGTATTAAGAGGATTTAAATTTTTGTCCAAGTTAACACTTTGAGCTGTAAAATGATCTGGGCAAGACTAAGTTAGAAGGGGGTGGGGGGATGCAAAAGGTCAAAGAGCTGCTATGATCCTGAGCTGCTGTATAATACATGCTATCTCGCTAGCAGGTCAGGGAATTTTTTAATCCTTATCCTGTATCAACAAAGGTCACTGGCCTGCTACTGGGAGCTTCTGTTCAGTGAATCTTTTTCGGGTATAAATTTAAAGTTTATTTTTCTAGTATCACACTTCTTCCCACTGCCCCAAGAGTTAAACATTCAAATGGGAGGAAGGGGCAGTGTAAATAAAACTTGCCTCCACTTGACTGAAGCCACATAAAGGGTATTAAAGTCGTCCCTGAACTGTGACAAGAAGTGGACTCCGGTAACTTTTTAGATTTAGATGGCAAGCTCTTTTTTTGTTTATGCCACAAAAAGATCCATGTAACCTGACAGAACACTACTTTTTTTTACTATTTTCTGCTTGGCTTTTGTAAGCTGATCTGAGTCCCCAGGTGCAAAAGTTGTGATATAAATATCTGAAAAGTTCTTACATAATTATGTATGTGCGTGATCATTGATTCTAATTTACTGTCTGACATTTTATAAAGTATTCAAATATGTAGTAATCCACCAAGGCCCCATTACTAGCTGCAACACTGGTAGCTGGTTACCATTTCAAAACAATAGTTAATTTATGCAAAAATATTCATGAAGAGTTATAAATTGCCTTCTTGTGATCTGATCACATGAAACAGTTGAAGACGCCAGGCCATTTCTAGACGGCCCGGAAAACATTAAAAAAAATGGAGGGGAGAGGGAGAAGTAGCATTAAATAACATGGTGTACTATTCTGTGTTTCCAGAACACCAAGCAGCTTGAGGGCTCAGCTGACATTCAGAAGCAGAGCGCTATTGCCCTTGACCAAATATAAAAATGGACTGTTCGTTATGTACTAGTTAGTATGTTTTAGGTTTAGGTCAACAATGGCCTACCAGAGCCAACTCCCCCCCCCCACACACACACTCATACCCACACAAAAGGGTAAGCATTTTCCCATTTACTAGCAATGTTTGCACAATTAGCTTAAATGTGCAGTATTGAAAGAGAGAGACTGCCGTGTACTAATATAGATTTCTACAACTATTTTATCACTATATGGATTCATAGATGGGCAAGTAACTTGTGCAGTTACCTGCAATGGTGTCTTAGAATTCCCCCCCCCCCCCACATATCTAACGCCAATAAAAGTCAATCTGACTTCAAGCAGTCTTTTCTGTGGAAAAACAAGTTAGAACAGCTAAGGTTTAAATCCTGCATTGCTCTTCTGCTTGTGCAGCACTGTTGTTCACTGCATGAGCAGAAAGCATTTAGCACTAAATCAAAGCAGAACTAAAGCAATGGGCGACAGAACATCACAAGTGGAACGTATAGGATTCAAGCTACTACGTTTGCAATTTCCCCTCCAGAAGATCCATATTATGTCAGAAATGCTACTGGGACATATTTCATTATAACAAATTAAATATGCATTTTAACATCACTTTTTCTTCAGGCAAACATTATGCCTTATACCTATATCTAATATAGATAACCATTCCCACAGGACATATGATACGATTTAATGCTCAAGTTAATAGTTTGAGCAGGAGCAAGAGAACCTCCAATTTAAAAAAAACTAGTTTCTACTTCCCCCAGTCATGAAGAAAATCTGAAGCAGTACTGGCACAACTGCTTCTTATAAACACCAGTCCACAGATGCAAGTATACCCTGCTCAACTCCCTCCTCCTAGCATACTCTATGCATTTCTGAAGTTACTTTCTCTAGTCTTCCACTAATTACCTCTCTCAGTTCTTCTCAAAAACTGAATATAGAAGTCGAAATTCTGTAGCCCCCCCCCCCCCCCCGTTCTAATCAACAATGACTATGAGGAGATTTGCAAAACTAATTCATTCACATTTACATAGCTGTAAAATTGCAAGAGTTGGGGTTTTAAGAACATAATTTTAGAGCTATTCATTATTATTTTTAAAATCCAGTGGTTCTATATCTGTGCGAGAAGAGCATCTTAAGAGAATGACTTTCCAACAAGCCAAATAGCCAATGGTTGACTCACTAAGACACTTTTCAAATTTACATTCAAGGCTGTTACAAATGGTAAATGCTGAGGAGCGGTTGAATTTGAACATGAAACTGATCCAATAAGAAACTGGGCACATAAATAAAATGAGATAGATGAGAAAAATATAACAAATCCAATGTTTTAAATGGCGACATTAGAAGTTACACCAAGCAAACAGTAAGAAAAGCAATATTTTTCATGAAAAATGTATTCTGCCCCTACAAATATGTCAGGTAAACCAAACTTTAATTTGATTAATTCATGTATACCTGAAAATGTTCAGAATATTAATAAGGATTGGACAGTTCTAAATTTAAAAAAATATATAACTGTTCCTTTATGGAATTTAATTGTTTTCTTCCATTTAGAAAGGTAAGCTTTTCTAACTATAAGGCTGTTTGGGTTGGATCCACTGGAGCATTTCTGCCCAGGAACCAGGATTTTCTTGTCTCTTCCCTTCCATTGCAGTCTAAACTGCTCCCCCCTAGAAAAGGGGGACCTCCAAGAACAACCTTTGTGGCTGCAGTCTGGGTGAAATAACAAAGTCAAAGGTGAACATTCTTCTGCCACAAAAACATTCTGCTGGATCTAAATCACTGTAGAAAAACTTTTGTAGACTATGCCAAATTCAGAATTGTATCCCAGTTAGTATTTATTTATTTATTTATTTATCTATTTATTTATTTCTATCCCACTTATATACAGGATCTCTAGGCAGCCACGTACATCCATGAAAAACACAACATACGAAAGTTAAAAACCCAACCCTAACCCTCACCACACCCCCAATCAGCAGCATCATAGAGAAGGCGTCCAGGGAGACTAAAAAAATGCCTGAGTGAAGAGGAAAGTCTTCACCAGGTGCCTAAAACCATAGTGGGTAGACATCCAGTGAATCTCTGAGGAGAAACTATTTCAAGACCTGGGGGCAATCACAGAGAAAGTCCTTTTCTGTGCCCCCTCTCCCAAATATATCAGCAAGGGGAGTACCACAAGGAGGGCCTCTCCACTGTGACCTCCATGCCTGGGTAGGTATATATGGGCACAGGAGTTCCTTTACATGACAGGACCCAAGCCATTTAGGGCTTTGTTTGTTAAGGTCAACACCTTGAATTGGGCACAGAAGCAAATTGGGAGCAAATGCAGTTTTTTGATGTACCAGCAAGCAGACTAGCTGCAGCATACTGCACTAGCTCCAGCCTCTGGATCATCTTCATGGAAAGCCCCCCATGGAGTGCATTATAGTAATCCAATCGGAAGGTTACCAGAGCATGTAACACTGTGGCCAGTCCCCTTTCCCCAAAACAGGCAGAGTTGGCAAACCAGCCAGAGCTGCTGGAAGGCCCTCCTGGCTACCGCTGCCACTGGAACATCAAGGGACACCAATGAATTCAGGAGCACCCCCAGGTCTCACACTAAGTCTTTCTGGGGCAATACAATCCCATCCAAAAGCAGCTGCCCCTGGATCTCATGGACTCGGGAACCTGGAATACAGAGAACCTCCATCTTCTGGGTTCAACTTCAGTTTATTGGTCCTCATCCTGCCCATAACTGCTTCATGGCAATGGTCCAGCACATGGAGCACCTCTTCTGACTCCAATGAAATGGAGACACAGAGCTGCCTGCTGCCTGCATATTGGTGATACCCAACTCCAAATCCCCTGATGACCTCTCCCAGCGACTTCATATAGATGTTAAGAAACATTGGAGACAGGACCAAGCCATGGGGAACTGCACAATGGAGCTCCCAGGATTGTAAGTACCTGTCTCTCAATGCTATCTTCTGGTACCGACCCTGGAGATAGGAGGAGAACCACTGTATACAGGTACACCCCCCTCCAATCTCATTCCTCAGTCCAGCAAGATACCATGGTCTATGGCCGTGGTGGCGAACCTTTGACACTCCAGATGTTATGGACTACAATTCCCATCAGCCCCAGCCAATTGGCCATGCTGGCAGGGGCTGATGGGAATTATAGTCCATAACATCTGGAGTGCCAAAGGTTCGCCACCACTGGTCTATGGTATCAAAAGCTGCTGAGAGATCCAGGAGAATCAACAGAGTGGCATTCCCCCTTTCTTCTCCCAGTACAGATCATCAGTAAGGCGACTAAGGCTGTTTCCACGCCATGACATCGCTTGATACTGGATTGACATGAATCCAGAAAATCAGTTTCCTCCAAGTATGTCTGCAGTTGAGCTGCCATCACTGCCTCCACTTTACCCAAAAATGTGATGCTGGCCACCAGGTGATGGTAGCCCAGGTCCGTAAGGTCCAAGGAGTGCCCCTTCAAAAAGGGACAGACCACTGCCTCTTGAAAAGGTGGCAGCATCACCCACTCCCTCAAAGAGGAATCCACTATTTCCTGAACCCACTGGGCCAACACCCCCCCCCCCGCCCCCCCCAGCTAGCTTTTATCAGCCAGGATGGACAAAGGTCTAGAGGAGCAGGAGCAGGCCACATCCCTGCAAGCAACTTGTCCACACCCTTGGACGTCAAAAACGGACAATGATCCAACAAAACAGGACCAGACAGTGCTCTGGACACCTCCACAGGACACTGTTGAGCAATGGAATCCAATCCTGTGCAGAACAGAGCGACTTTAGCCTTAATAGTGCCCAGAAAAATCATCACAGCAGTTTTCAGTACACGTACTGATACAGAGATGCTGAAGAGTTTGGTGGACATCATTATTGAACAGAAGATCAAAGAGAATACAGTATGTAATAGCTGAACTAATTTTTAGTAGGCTAACACAGACATATGAGAATATATCTCATGCATCTAATGAAGTGAGCTTCAAGTCCCATAACAAATCGGTTAACTTTTAGGATATTACAAAGTGGGGGGGGGGGGGGGGATAAAATGTTACTTTTGCTTTTTATGCTCCACAATAAGTAGTGTGATTAAAATGTATATCAAATGATACATATGTTTTATTTTTTTAATAAAATTCAACTGCTACTCAGCTTCTCAAAATAACTGATGACTGCCAGTTTATCTTTCACAAATACACCAACAGTTAAACACAAAAGCCATTGCAATCAGCATTGACGGAACAAACTGGCAAGAGGAACTGATTTCCAAATAAGCAAAATATTTAGCAAGAGACCAGAAAACCATTATGCTGACTAATTCCAAGACATCCTATTACAGAACAATCCCTCAGATTGAACGGTTTTTGTTTCCTGCTCTTTTTTTGCAAAAGATCCTGCTGACATCATGTTAGATTTGAGTCCAGCAGCCCCTTTGAGACTAACAAGATACCTGATGAAGGGAACTTTGACTCTCTAGAGCTTATAGCAAAAAAAATCTTGTTGGTCTCTAAGCTGCTACTGCACTCAAATTTAGCTGTTCTACTGAAGACCAACATGGCTACCTTCTGAAACGGATATTCTTTGTCACTTTTAAAATACATAACTCACTAAGCCCATATCAAACTGTTCATTGTATTGTCGAAGGTTTTCACAGCTGGATTCAACTGGTTGTGGTGGGTTTTCCGAAACAGACTTTTCTCTGTGATACACCTCTGAAGATGCCAGCCACAGATGCAGGCAAAACGTTAGGAACAAGATCTACCAGACCACGGCCACACAGCCTGGAAAACCCACCACAACCTGCTGTCTTCACCTTTCATACTGCTAGTATTACTCAACAGTGTAGCACATATGCTGTCCAAAGTTTAAGCATTCTTTCAGAACTGCAAGTCAACAGCACAGTGAAAGACAACACACCATTATTTGAACAACTGAGAAGGATTGTTCACTGATTAACTAAGCACCAATTTAAAAACATCAGAAGTAAAATACTTAATATTCTACCACTTTGTCAAATCTGTTGTGCTGGTGTTTTTGTGCTCCCTCAAGAGCAAGACGGCTTTAACAGCATTGTGTTTCATGGAGAGGATAAAAATACCAGCACCAACAAGCTGAAGCTTGCTATTGCATTCAAAGTAGTAGTGCCAACTCATCAGACAGAATTAGTCCCAGCAGGAACCTACACCTCCTTCATTTCCATTTTCCTACATCATTTTGTTGCCCCAAGACAGCTTCCTATTGTGCTGATGCATCCAGATGTGTATACAAAAAAGTTCCACACAAATATTCAAGTTCAGTTGTGTTCCTGAACTGATACAACCATGCACTCTAAAGCACAAAGTCAAGACTGCAGCTGTTTAACGACCAAAATTGTAAAATAAAAATGTACAGAGAATTCCTTAGTAAAGCAACGCAACTCCTATTTACCGAACTGGGTCTAACTAAAGTAAACCACTACGGCTGAAATCCTTACCTCCTTAGCACAGTCCTTGTGAGAGCAGCAGCAACAGTGGGAATTTATGATGACAAACACCGGGCAAATATCTCTCTTTGAAAAATCCATCAGGAGACCAGCCACACAAGAATGTGCACACGCAGCAAGGTTCCAGTTAGGAGAAGGAACTATTGAAGTACACAGTTAACGCACAGCGGAAGGCAAGCAGACAATGAGGTTGGAAGGGAGCATATTTTCCTCTTTTACAGTTTTGCTTTCCTTCATCCTGTGTGTATGGCTGTAGAGATCAGAGTTCTGTCGAGAAACCTGCTTTCGCTGCCAAAGCCCTTTGTGAGCTGCAACAAATGCCATATAACAGGTAAGCATGGCGAGACTCCTCCCATCTTACCCTCCCTTCACATTTCAGGCTGACTGGAATCAGGTTCTTTCATTCTTTTTTTTTTCTTTTGGCAACAGTCAAAATAGTTCTTTCCAAATTTTACTATAGCATTATACCACAGGCTAAAGAGAACACAGCTAAAACTGACATGCCTGGATTTCTTAGAATTTCACTCAAAACTGTATTTTGTACTCTATACTGCCATGTGATTATTCAGCCAAATTAAAGAATGTAGGCACTTCACTTGTTGGACATGTAGCACACTGTATTTTCTTGATTCCTGATTCTACTCTTTACAGCAAATCCACAGGTAGTACTAGAATATAATTGCAATTGTAAAATGCAAACCTCCCGGCTCAAGATGAAAGGCAATTATTACATCTCAGCCCCTTGTCCTTCCCAAGCCTCTGGCCAAGAAAGATTGGGTTGGCTGTTGTGGGTTTTCCAGGCTGTCTAGCTGTGGTCTTGTGCAGTTTTAGCTGCTAATGTTCTCTGGCCCACATCTATGGCTGGTATCATCAGAGGCCACGTCACTGCACCACAGAGAGAAACACATATTGCTGTGTTATGCCCTTGAAGATGCCAGCCACAGATGCAGGCAAAACATTAGGAGCTAAAACTGCCAGACCGCAGTCATACAGCCTGGAAAACCCACGACAGTCAGTTGATTCCTGCAGTGAACGACTCCAATAATACAAAGATTACATTCTACTGTTGTACCACACTGATCCACTACCAACACACCCTAAAAGTGGTATGTAGGCAAAAAACAGCTGCATCAAACCAATCAACATCTCTTGGCTGTAAAATCAAGGTGTTGCGCCTGGAGCACACTATCAAAGGTGTCAAACTCACGACCCTCCAGACGTTATGGACTGCAGTTCCCATCATCCCCTGCCAGTATCATGCTGTGATCAAAACCTGTGCGCTAGATATATGAAGATGGCCAGGAAGGCTTCCACGCTTCTATCATTCCACAGATTGTGCAAAATCCAGTTGTTCAGGAGGATGTGTCTTTATTAAAAGAACAGGGTTGTAATCTACAATTGGCATATTTTATCCTGCTTTTACTGTATTGTCTTACACTTTTTCAGTTCCGTTTTCTGCATTTTTTGTATTATATCCGATACCTTTTTTCTTTAGTACCATATTTCTAATATTGTAATCCTCCCTTGTTGCATTGTTTACTGGGCATCATATGCTATAGGGTAACATTTTATCTCATATGACCTACAGTGAGTCTCAGGGAAAAAAGCCCGGCATAAAGTAGCCATCCCCTCTAATAAATAAATGTCTGGATGGTCCTCAGGCCCTCCCCCAAATCTGAAGCTGATTAAAACACAAACCCGGAAAGGAATTTTACTCTAAGTGTTTTAATGCCTTTGTAATGCATTGCTGTGGCCCATGGACTTCAGTTGTACAAACAAGGTGCTTCTGAAAATCTCCATTACTTCTTTGTTACATGATTTTGGTACTGGTTTGAGCTGGACACAGGCTGCTACAAACCATTTAAGGATTTTTTTTAAAGCACTCATATCTCAAATGGAAAACATTCACCCCGCCTTCTAAATGTCCCAAGGGAATACTACAGAAAGCAATTAATTTACTTCCTGCATCTCATGAAATGGCTGTACCTGCTATTAGCTACCTAATCCATGATGTTTGCATGCTTAACCTGTTTTGGTCAACTCAAATTTTAATTGCCAAATCATAAAAAAGTAAATCATTCAAGTACAGGTGTATTCCTGTCAGCTCAAGGATCTTCAAAACTTGTTAAGTCTTGACATTTTGATATTATGATACATATTTTGGGGAAAAACATGCTTGTAACTAATGATAGTAAGTGAATACCAACATTTTTATTAATATAGTTTGCTCATAAGAATTGTCATGATTTTTAAATAATATTTTTATATGAACACGTTATCTCTCTCTGGTGTTAAGAATTGTATTTAAGAAAATATTCACTCTTATCTATTGTTCTTATTTTTTCTCACATCTTTCTGTAATGACTGAAAAATAAAAATAAGATTTTAAAAAGCTTTAAATCTCTAGGGGCTTTTCAGAACTTTCAGAAAAGGCTAGTGGGTGCCACCAAAAATGACAGGTGTTAGGTGGAACCAATCACAAAATGGCCACCATGGGGCAGAACTATCAAAGGTTCCAAGCCAAACATTCCCCTGTGATGGGAACTCCTAATAGGGATACCTTGCAGGCCCAAAGGTAATGATTTCTGAGATCCTCTGAAGCATCTCCTGCTGCAATGAGATAAAGAAAAGCCAGGATTAGCCTTGGGCTTTAGGGAAGAGATACTGTAGGGAAGAAGTCAATCAACCATTAGCAACATTATAGTGGGTGCCATACTGTCAAGCAACCCTGTAGCAATGACTGAACTACCAGAATACCTAGACCAGGGGTGGCCAATTGGCCATGCTGGCAGGGGCTGATGGGATTTGTAGACCATGAACATCTGAGGTGCCATAGGTTGGCCACCCCTGGCCTAGACTAAAATGTAACTGAAAATAATGAAAGAACTCCAGGTCCAAATCTTCACTCTGCCATGGAAGCTGGGGCCAATCACACCCTGCAAGCCTAGTTCACAAGACTGTTGCAAAGATAAAATAGAAGGAAATGACATAAACTACTTTTGGTCCTCACTGGGGAGAAAGGCAAAATATAAATGAAGTAAGAGAAGGAATAAACAAACAAATAAATATATCATGATCATGCTTTGGAAAGAATCAAAATCTTTCCCCAAAACGTTTGTGTTTATTAATCTATCATTAACACAGTAGATCCAAACAATGGAACTTGAACTATGTGCCACCTTAACAAACTGTTAGAAACAATCTGGAAGACGCTTCCTTTGAGGTCTGTCACTGAAATGAACTGGAAGTTCCTATTTGGCGTTTTCCCCATTCAAGTAAACTAGAATCTAAAGCCCCACGAAAGAGAGCTTTAACCACGTTAATTTAATAACTTACAGTCCAATTTCGATTTCTAGGTGGTCAGGGACGGTGCCACTGAAGAGCTGAGCTACTGCAGAGCTGCCCCACCATCTCCAGAGCACTTTCTGGTGGAATGAGGAGGGAGGAAAACCCAAAAAACTTCCCCACGGCCAGAAAGCCCTCAATGGACTTATGCCACCCAAAAGGAGATAAATAAAATGAGATAAAGAGTGGCAAAAGGGTGGCATAAGTCCAAGGCCTGAGTCACTGAAACATTTCTTCACAAACCTGCAGTGGAAGCTGACTCATGTCAGCTCCACCCCTAGTAACAACCCTGCCACACTCCCACTGCACCATCAGGGCTGGCGGTGGAGCAGGATGGTGCTCAGCGCCACACCTGGGCATCCCAGTGGGGTCTGGCAGCCAACCACCGGTGTGTTTGCCACTCTGCCAGAGTAAATGCCCCGGGGAGGGCAAAACCACCAGCACAACCCTGAGCCACCTCCACGTAATGATCCCCCCCCCCCCATCCTGGATTGAACCATTAGATACACTGGACATAAGTTCCACATTTCATAAGAAATTTTACCACTTTAGTGCTACACTACCTCTCATAGTTCATTCTGATTGAATGCTAAAACAAACTTGGCTATTCTAACTTTGAAGTATGTCTATGAATTACTAATCAATTCTGTTAGTGCCTGTACCTAACTGTAGATCTATTACTTGGATGACAGTTGAATGTGCAAACCTTGCAAATATCATATTTTATGAAAGAATAGTGTGTTTGATTTGTGATGAATGCTTACACCAAATGTTA